>NW_022985553.1:1720909-1788201 GCF_010093815.1 Pseudovirgaria hyperparasitica
ACTGAGCACTGAGCACTGAGCACTGAGCACTGAGCACTGAGCACTGAGCACTGAGCACTGAGCACTGAGCACTGAGCACTGAGCACTGAGCACTGGGAGCATGGGGTCCGCGTCGGGGTGCAGTGCGGTGCGGTTGCGGTTACGGTTGCGGTTGCGGTGCGGCGCGGCGAGTTAGCCGAGCAGTTAGTTGGTTAGTTAGTTCTACTGTGGTTAGTTAGTTCGTTAGTTGATAGCACGGTTGTCAGTCAGCCAGGTTAGTTACGGTAGCTAGGCAAGGGTATTCGGGGCCAGCGAAGCATCGAAGCATCGAAGCATCGAATAACCTTCCTTTCCTTTCCTTTCCTTTCCTTCCTTCGTGTGTGTGTGTGTGTGTGTGTGTGTGTGTGTGTTCGTTAGTTCCTTCGGGGTCTTCGGTGCCTTTGCTCCTTTCGGCTGATGACGGGACTGGATTTACTTATGGTAAGTTAGTAGGTCAGTCAGTCAGTCAGTAAGTAAGTAGATAGACGCCAGCCCGTGCGTGTGTGCGTGTGTGCGTGTGTGTGCATCGTAAGGCAGACCAGACCAGACCAGACCAGACCAGACTAGAACGGACCAACCCAAACAAGGGCATCACAAATAACCGCTTTCTCTGCCTGCCCGAACAGCAGAAGCACGCACAGAAGCACGGAAGCACGGAAGCACGGAAGAACAAGAGCAAAAAGAAGAAACGAACCGCCCGCCAGTCCCAAGTCCATGTCCATCCATAGCATGAGATAGATGACTAAACCATATCATCATCACCTCATCCCCATCCTTGTCTTCCCTGCGTTCCCCTTCTTCCCTTGCCCCTTCCCGAACAAGAGCGAGGAGGGGGAGGCAATTTTCGTTTCGCTCTGCTCTGCTCTGCTTTATTGCGCGCTCTGCTCGAGCAAGAAAGGGAGGGAGAAGGACCGTGGACAGGGATCCATGCTGACACATAAATTACCCGAAAGAGAAGGTACGATTAGGTTTTTACGAGGGAGGAGGATGCGAGGCGCGGGGATAGGCGAGTGCCCGTGCGGCATGGATGGACTGGATGGACTGGATTGAACGGATGGGTGTGTGCACTTGGTAGGGAAGAAGGGAGGGAGGGGGGTGTGGTGCGTCTATGCGTTGTCGTGACTCGTGTGCCGAGTGCTGGTTTAGGGGGGGGGGGGGGGGGACGCGACCGGGGCTGGGATGCAAGGGAAGGGATGGAAGGATGGGAGGAAAGGGAAGAAGTGCGCGAGGAGAAGACCGGGGAGGGATAGAACACGAGAAGAGGGGAGAGAAGACAATTGAGGGGATTGTGAAGGTTTGCTGCTGAGCCATGTCGGTGACAGACAGTGACAGTTCCACGTGCTGTGTGATTGGCGTGCATGGACGGTCTTGCTGTGTAGCTCTGGCTATCTTCGAGGCTGAGAGGACTCCCAGCACTGCCCCCGGGTGGATGAAGACAATCTGAAGTCCTGGAGTTTTGCATTTTAACTGAATGTACGGTTTGATTGCTCACTACGTCCCGTCCCGTACCACGGCGCCGTATCCTAAACACCAGTCGTGCTTACACCGCCAACAGTGGCAGAGTATCACCACAGTCTTGCCGTCTGTCCATCTTCTAAGCTGACTTCAGTTTGACCCCATATTCCGATGTCCTAGTCCCGGCAGACTTCCTGCACGCTATGCTGCAATCAAGCTGCGAACCACTGCCAAATCACCTTGGCGACATTCCAGATCTGTCGGTCTATCACTGCACGCCGCGAGATGGCCAAGCAGAAGGCGGTAGATCAGCCGTCGTGACTTGGCGGGTCTCTTAAGTCTGAAGTCCACACGTAGAGCTTGTCTACCATAGTCCCATCGCCAGGCACAAGACACTGTCTCCATGGTCGTATCGTGTTTCGTTACTTGGTGGTTTGCTGGTCGAGTCGACTGGGGCACCCCTCAAGCCCTTATCACGCATAGACGCAGACCTCTTGGAGGACGTGAGCTGCATGAACTCGTCGGGGAAGTATGGGATGGACCGTTCCTCAGACTAGTCGCCTTCGCTCGTAGGGCTGTATGTATGGTCGTCCATGCGTACGGAGACATCGTGGTAGTCCAGTTGTGACTGGATATGGGTGTTCTTGATGATGTAACAAACACTACCTCAGTAGTATGCTTTGACCATGATTCTTCGATGATACCTGCTACAATGAATGGTCAGCATTGTCGTCGTCCACCTTCCAAATCGACCATCACTTACGGGTAGAAACACAAGCCTGATGGCTAGTCAGTTGTGTTGAAATTGAGATCACCTGCACATGGTATTATAAGAGTACAGCTTTGTGACATTCTATGATCTATCTCTGTCCACCACCATCGCTACATTTACACCTTAGATGCAGCTCTATTTCCCAACATTAGTGTACCGCAGGTATGGCTTGACCTCCCTGACGTCGCCAAACTTCTTCTTCGCATCTTCCGTCGACACCGGCACCGGGATTATGACATCGTCACCCACATTCCAGTCGATCGGCGTAGCTACACCCTTCTTGTCTGTGGTCTGTAGCGAGTCGATGACCCTCAAGACCTCGGCAGAGTTTCTGCCCGTCGACGCGGGGTACAGCATCGTGAGTCTGATCTTCTTGCTCGGATCGATCACGAAGACGGAGCGGATCGTCAAGGGCAATTCGTTCTTCTTGTCAATGTCCTCTTGCGCAATCATGTCGTACTTGTATGCGATAGCACGGTCGCTATCGGCAATGATGGGGAATGTCACGTTTGTCTTTGAGATTTCGTTGATATCCGAGACCCATTTTTCGTGGTTGCCCAGGTCGTCGGCACTCTGTGCGAGTGCGATTAGCTCAAAGTCCTGCGACGGGTACAACAGGTAGTCGAGTTCGTACCAAGCCAATCATTTTGACGCCTCGCCTATCAAACTCGCCCTTCAGCTTGGAAAAAGCCCCCAGCTCTGTCGTGCAGACAGGAGTGTAGTCCTTGGGGTGGGAGAACAGAATGGCCCAGCTATTGCCAATGTATTCGTGGAAATCGATGTCGCCAATGGTCGTTTTGGCCTTGAAATTCGGGGCTACATAGCATCAGGACTTGTATATATGTCTCAATAGAGCTGCAAAACATACCTGTAGCCCCCAATCGTAGACGTGGCTGCTCCGTCGACGTTGCTAAGAAGCGACGAGTGTGGAATGCAGGGCGTGTATGCGCCACATTCGGTCGCGCGACGGACTTCAAGTAGCCTAAAGCTCTGGGAGCTGTACGAGGAAGATATGAAGCCATTTGATATGTATGCAAGTGACGACTTCGATGGTGCAACAGACAACATGTGGTCGCAGAGTATCAATTAGAAGCACTATCTCGAGATGGCGTCATTACCCGTGTAGAGCCACGCTAGGTCTCATTAGGTTAGTAGACACCTATCGGCCTTTCCGATTAGGTAGGTACGATATTCAGGGTCCAGCCATCACTTTTGACCACGAACTTCCACGATGGTGTTCTATAGACTACCTATTTCGGTGTATACACTCTGAGAGGTCATTATTATTGGTTATCGGCTGCCATGACGTATGACACGGGGTTGGTCGTGTTTCAGGTTTGTTTATAAGTATACAGGGTCCAGCCAAGAGCATCACTTTTGACCACGAACTTCCACGATAATGGTTATTGGATTGCCTCTTTCGGTGGCTACGCTCTCAGAGGTTCTATCATTGGTTATTAGCTGCTATGATCAACGCACGGTCGTGTTTCAAAGTGATGTTTCACTTTGTTTATCTTCTCCACGTGTGATATTCAGGGTCCAGCCAAGAGCATCACTTTTGACCACGAACTTCCACGATATTAATCATTGGATTGCCTATTTCGATACTTATACTCCGAGAAGTTACTATTATTGGCTGCTGGCTGCTATGACGTAGAAACGTTTAGTCAAAGTGATGTTTCACTTTGTTGATCTCCTACACGCAGGGTCCAGCCAAGAGCACCACTTTTGACCACGAACTTCAACGATCACGCACTCTATTACCTCTTTCACCGGTGCCTAGCTAATCCAGGCCTTCTATTCGTTCTAATACCTCTAGTGGCGTTTCAGTAAGGTCTCCAGTCGACGACATCTCAGTCTTCTTGTTGCTATATCCGTTTCGTCGACAACATTACTCTCCTGCAAGTGAAGCGGTTACTGAATACCACGTTAAGTATCTTTCGATCTCTGCCGACAACAGCGAACTCCTTCTCTAAGCATAACTTCATGACTGCATACTGCACGAGATTTTCCGCGTTCACCATATACTAGCCTCTCTTGGCCAAATGCTAGATCGAGCTTCATGTGAGTATTGTTGTCAGCAAGGCCCAGTGCGCTCTGTCTCATACTTCCGCTCCAATAGCTAGGCAACCATCCATCATGAGACTCAAAGCATACTTGTGTTTGATCAGGTGCTCGTAGAGAATCAAGAGATCACGGGACCTGCCCCTCGTTATGTTCTTGAAATTACTGTCCTTAAGGTTTTCTTGCAGTTCTTGTCTAGGACCTGGAAAGGAACGTGACACCTCCTGTTCTTTTGTCGACCCGTTCATGAGACTATGTGAAGGAGATCTGGCCTCACTTCTTAATTGTCATATTCTGTTCTCTGGATTCTCTGCCATGTGGCTTCACTTCTAAGGAGCAAAGTCATTAGATGTGAGTCATGGTGTTGATCAATCCCGAAAGTAAGACTGCCCTGACTGCTATAGTGAAATGGACTTGAAGTAGTGCCGGGTCAGTTGGGGATACTTCACTTGTGAAGCTCTCCCCCAACAGTTTTCGCCTAGTGTGAATGCTGACATATCGACCCGAAAACAGTGTTTATAAAAGACTGCGCAGCTGCAAACTTTCTTCGACCGCACTCCAATCATTCCTTACTTCAACGTCTTGTCGTTGTATTCAAAGACCTCGAGTATTTCAATATGGCCGAGAATGATGCTCCCACATCGTGGACAGAACGTCATACGAGAATGCCAGGATATGATCCTTCGCGAAGGTATACAGAGGACCATCTGAGTACATTCAAGATTGAGCCTCCTCCAGCATTTCAACTAGAAAATCATTATTTGGGGCAAAGAGAAGAAGAAGCCTTCTACAAGGTATCTAAACACTGCCAGTAAAATTCTTCACGTCAGATCCTCAGCCACAGTCATTGCCGAGAGACTTTGGGACAAAGCACCCTTGTTACTCCTCACTAACAACTTACAGGACATGGACATCCCAGATGCCGAACAGAGAAAGAGACTGCCTCCTTCTCGCTTCCTGTCTGTGCCTGACGGCCCTTCGCGCCAGCCCTCTCTGGGTCCCCCAAACGTATACAGACCAATGCAACAGTACCTGCGCGAGCCGACTCCAAATGAAGCCATCTCTCATCCAAGAGCAATGACAATGCCCCCGCCCGGTGTCCTCCAAGACCACATGCCCGGGCATTACATGGCAAACCAGACCTTCATGCCAGCCATGGGACCGCAATACACATTCCATAACGGGCCTATGATCCCTCACAGAATTATCAAGTCAGAATATCATGGTCCAGCGGGTCCTCAACCACAACAACAGGCACAAAACTACGTCGAGACGCTCAATTTCGGCGGCTTTCTGCACCCTCAACATGCGCCATTGCAGCTTCATCCTCCGATGCGCAACGACCCGCCTCCCATGTGTCAGTTTGGCTTTGCGGACGAGTTGCTCGCTGGAACCCAGACACTCGAATCAGTACGTACAAACCCTTTACAGTGAAATTCCTTGACTTATATCACTGCGTCTCCCGTGATGAACTACGAGCTCACCCTGAGAGAATCTCAACTTGTCTCTCAACTCCCACTATCATAAAGCAGTTCTACACTCACAAACTACCTCATATCCTGTACTTCAACTCATCTCCCTGGCTTCCAATCTCCCTCACTCAAGAGACTAACATCTGCCAGACCCTCCACGTCAAAGACCGCCTCCTCGCCGAACACAACCGCCTCACAAACCAATACTCCGCCCTCGACTCCCGCGGCGCTTCGCTCGAGCAGCGCCTCCCCATCGTTGCACGCGCCCGCGAGTGCAAACGCAGACTTGAGATTTTGAATCGCAGACTGCATGATCTGGAGCATGCTGCTGGGCTTGGGTATGCATAGTTTGGGATGAATTGGGATGGACAGGTGTGAGGAACGGGGAGTTGGTGTCTGGGTGTGAATATGAGAGATTGTGGTTTGTGGTCTGCTTGCGGTGGTGTGGCGCTGAGTGGAGGGTCTTGGGGGGGGGGGGAGATGGCGTCGACGTCGGTAATATGGGAGGTTTGGGAGATAGGGCTGTACGTAGGTCAAATATACTGCGGTTTCGCATCTTGCTTGTGGGTTGTTAAGGCGTCGGATGTTATACTATCGCCAGAGATTCACAAACACTATTCTGTGCCACTGGAATTTATGGGCTCTTGAGCGCATGGAACTTAGGGTGGAGGGTATTGTGCTTGATGGACATGGTATAAATGAGAGGATGAGGGGACTCTGATAGGAGAACAGTGATGATGATATCGAAAATATCGAATTACGACACACGAATCTTAACACTGACTTTGCACGGTTGGAAAATTGGCGGCCGAACGATAACCATTTAGTGTGGATCTCATGCTCAGTCTTACTCCTGGGAAAGCAATATTGTCGATCGGTATTCACCTATAGTAAGCATGTACACGCATATCAGTGTGTTTTGGCATGGAGAAGGCCTCGGGTGTAGCCTCTCGCCTGCCGAAAGGATCGTAAGAGGAAGTCTTATACTGTATTGATAACCAAAGCTATGGAGAAGCACGCGCTTTTACCCGCCGCATGCATTCGTTTGACAACTCCTTCACACGCTTATTTAGCACCACCCATCCATCCATTGCATCTCATCAGCATTAACCTGAGCGAGCCCGCGATTCTGCTGTGATGTGGCATCGGAATGAACACACACTCTTCCGAACTATCATCCCGATCGTTCGGAAGTGGACATCAGACTGCCAATGAAGGTGGTGATGAGTCGACTGCGGACATTGGCAATATCCTCGGGAACCAGCCAGATGGTGGCCCCCATCTTACGAGCAATACTGATAGCGAGTTTGGCATTCATGTACGCTTCCTCGTCTGATCTGCCGCTTGCAACCATGTCATAGTCGACGTAGCTGCTCTTCATGCCGCTCAGAACATCGAGTAGGAATACACCGGTACCAAGAGTAGAGTCCTTGAAGCTGCGGATTGCTGGAGACTTGCCGCCGCCTTGGCGTGCCTTGTCGTTCGCCCATTTGACCATGTCTCCATCTGTAATTTCGCGTTTGCCTAGTCGTTGAGCTAGAGCCGAAAGAGTCGAGATTATGTCACGGCGCATCAGTTGCCACACCATGCCCAACGTCAGAGTCCGCTGACCGTCAGTGATGTCGGCTCCTTGAATACCGACTAGTGAGAAGTGATTCTGTTTCCCGAGCTCTACAGCGTAGTTTGTGTTTTCCACAGCCTTGAAGCGCATGACTTCACCACCACTTGCAGGTCTCTTGTTGACGTGCCGCCAGTTCACACTACCAGGAATGACTTTGTCGTACGCCTGTAAGAGAATAGTGCCATCTTGCAGATCATCGAAGAACGATACTACCGTGGGTTGCACGTCCAGGGAGTTGAGCCACAGGGTAAACACACGAGCTTCACGTTCACCTTCGGCATCAAAGTCCTCAATATCCGCCTTTTCTTCTTCCGTGATGGGATCTAGACCAGGGTGGGTATTGAACAGATTGGCAACGAATGCAAGATTGAGCTTCGGATTTCCAGCCACCAGTGACTTTGGCGTAAGAAATTTGCGGCAATCTAGGCGGTCGGCGTTATCGAGGACTTGCTCGGCGCGCTGATGAAGATCCTGCGTCTGAAGTGGTGCTCTCGAGCAAATATCAGGTTTCAATTGGTTGAGCAGGACGGTATAGTTTTCACCATCGGATACGTCTTTGGAAAAGTTCGACACACTACAGTCATCATGAATACTGGCCTCTAAAAAAGGGGACAGTACTTACTTTCTGTGCCACTTAGCATTTTTAAGGTGGTAGTTGAACCATCGAAGCAAGATTTGCTCTGGCGGTAACCTCAAGAACTGCTCCAAAGTTTCATCATCGTCCAAAAGACGATACAGCTCCGGGTGCAGCCTGATATCGATCTTGCCGAGCAGACCTCTTCTGATCACCTGCCAGATCAAGCCAAGAATGAGATGTTCTCGTACTTCAATAATGTCTCCGCTACCAATATTCACGACTGAACATCCAATACCCTTTGCGGATTCGATAACAATATTATTGTTCTCGGTCATGTGGAAAGCATTCAACTTCTTAATCTTCTTGCCCTCCCTATTGAGAACACGCTCGTCAATCGTGTCTGGTACGCTATCGTTGATCAGCTTTGCTAGTACCAAACCATCCTTGCATTGGTCGAACATCTCGAACGTGTCGGTCGGGAAAGGTAGTCGGTCCCCAATGTCAGCGTCGCCGGCCAAAACTGTATTAATGTGTCGGGTGAACTCGGTGCGTTCATCCTCGTTGATGGTATGGGTGACGTTGGCAGACGATCCTTGCACTTGGATTCTTCCTCCGCCACTGGCACCTTGACTGCTCTTGTGCGCATGCTGTGGGGATTGGGGTGGCGCTGCGCCACTGAGACCTCGTGGTCGTGTTGGACCAGTCGACATGCGCTGTTGCGCAGGAGAAGATTGTCTCAATTTCGAGATGAGCTGGAGGAGCTGCGTTAGTGATTGTTTTTCGTAGCGACGATGATCGCTATAGAACAACTAACGTCAACATAGTCGTCGAGCTCGACCCTCCTTGAGCTATCTAGTTCCACTTCTTTCAGCGCCTGGCGGACGACATCATACGGCTGGCGCTCTGATGTTTGTGTAGCCTTTATGACGGTGGCCTCGTCAAGGTAGCCTTTATCGTCAACGTCGAGTTTACGGAATGCATCTTGAAGCCCGAAGATGGCACCTTGGTCGAACTGTGGGTATTTTCTAGAATCAAACATCTCATCAGCATCGACTCTTGATTATTGTAGTGGCGGGAAGACTTACCTTTGAAGCTTGATCACATTCATAATTGCGACTGTGGTGAAGCGCGCAGAGGTTAGGAGGGGTCGCTGTCAGATTCAAAGGTGGTGCGATGGTAGAGGAACGATTTACCGTACCGCCGGGCCTAATTATACGATGGAAGCCTTGGAGTGACTATATTTGAACAATGCTTGAGCACGACACGCGCGTCGAAGAGAACAGCTGCAAATAATATGCACTCTTGGCACACTTTCGCTGACGTACCCCTTCAAGGAGAGAACGACCTGAGGGGTACGGGGTACTTTGGGGCTGTGCTTCTTGGCGGGGAAATTTCTCACTAGCCACAAGGCGTGGTGCTGGTGCCTGAGGCCACTTTTGATTATGCAGTCAAAACGAGTCACGAGCCATCACAAACGTCGCCGTTGAGGTCGTGGCTAGGCTCCACGCACTCTAGGAGATCGACGAGATGCTCCCCGGTCATCAACGAACGAGATCTAGTGAGTTGATGAAGTGGAAGTCATATTGTTGAGGCTCAGCCTTGACTGGCAATATCGCTCACGAACAGTATCAAAAAGTCTGTGTGGCAGTCCGTTCTCACATACTAGAATCAATCTTGATCGAGTGCAAACACGAGTTCTCTACTATGTAGGTCAAAGTGGTGCCCCATATCTTACATTCTCAGTCATACAACAGATGATATTGAGCAAGTATGACTTGCGGATGGTCTTACCCCTGTAACAAGGTTGTCCTGGTTGGCGAACACTTTTCTCAGGATAACGCCATCGTTATATCGAAGCCAATGCGCAGTCTCCTGCCATCGGCGTAGCATGATAGCGGATATTCTGGAAAATTAGTACATATGAGTTTGAGAGAAATGATCACGCTCGCATATCAGTGCTCGTGCCATTGATGACGTCAAAAACTCCTCAGGACTTTTACATGAGGCTGGCCGGCCGCGATTCGTTCTCGATTGAGGTCATCCACAAGGAAACTGAGTGTGTACTGTGAGGTAGGTTCCTCATACACATTGAAGTCTGTGCTATCATCGAAGCCTCTGTCATGATACCGTGTCCATGGTGGAAATGAAGACGAATGTAGTAATCGCGTGTAAGGGGACCCTGGAAATATGGACCGCCGACGCTCTTTATGTTTCGGACACGCTAAGGCTGGCGAGATGTAAATTCAGTTCAAGTTGAGTAGAGGTAGTCACGTAACGTGGGAAATGAGCAGAAAAGCTACTGCTCTGTGCGGCCATATAGAGCTTGATGACTTCCCTTCCAATAAAGTTATATGCAAAGTAGGGTTCCGGTGACTACTTCGGACTGATGCCAGACAAATCACGCGTAAGGGTTATGGTAGGAGGATACACGGTGTATTTTTTTTGATAATGGATTCGAATTGTAAGAAACGCGGCGTGCGTGACTCGTGAGTTTTCACTTGAATAGCGCTAAGCCTGCGGAACATGGTGCGGGCCGCAGCGTACACAGCGAACAAGCAATCATCGGTTGCTTATCTGTATGCTTTCTAGAGCGAGCTTTGAGTGTTGTGGCGTCATGAGAAACAGCACTGCTCATCATGCCACCAAGCATCAAGCACACATGGTTGGAGATCACTAGAACTTGATAATAATTACATTGAAGCAGGGTCGCGTGTTGCCTTGCATAAACCCATTCATATTTTTGTGGTCAGATGCCCCTTCAGCACTGTGCACCAACATACCTCACGCATTGCTCATAGTCCGTGAATCACACTGCCTTGAAGGAAACGAGACGTCTCGCCAGCAACCAAAAGAAAAGTAATGAACATATAGGGTGGCTGTAGGTGTGAACGGATAAAACGTCGAGTGCAGAAGATCTCAGCGATCATTGAAGCGCGTATTCGGAAGCCAAGTAAGTCTATAAGACGCCGAACCCGAAGCCCCCTAAGTCGTAACATCAAATGTCGAAGTGTCGAAGAATATGCGGACGAGCCCTTCGCCGGCGAGCGCAAGTCTGAGAAAGAGGCGAGGCCGGTACCATAAAGAGAGGTGAACATGCCAGCGCCGTGGGGATTAAAAAGATATATCTTTTTGTGTTACATGCGTTTTCTATGCGCTACCACGTCATGTGGTCAATATCCTTTGCAGGTCGTCATGCTTTCCCCCTGGTATCGCTCGGCCCGGGAGTCGATTAGACTCCCTTCTCACCGAGCATGCTCGAGACTGCAGAGTTATACTGCTCCGGAGCGAATGTTGGGGCGAGGCCACCAAGCAAAACAAACATCGTGAACAGAATGACACCGAAGACAATCAGCTTGCGCAAGGCTGGGCGGGTTGCTCCAAATTCCGCCCATGAGCGTGAGCCCTGACCAATGTACTCCTTGAGCTTATCAGTACCAAGCTTGTAGTAGACAAGGCCACCGAGAGCCACAGAGTAACCAAAGGCTTGTAGTAGAGAGACTGGGTCGTGGAAGAGAAGCATGGAGCAGAGAACAAGGAGGATATCCTTCAGTACCCCAGAAAGAGTTAGGACAAGAGAGGAGGTTTTGCCAATCTGTGATATGAATTAGTATCAAGTTTGTCCTGTAAATCGATAGAACGTACCAGGAAGACGACAGAAACGTTGAGGAGGAATGCTACAGTAGCGTTGGCGAATAATGTAAAACCACCGACGCGCTGGATATCGACCATGCCCATCTTATGAGATTCAGCGAAGATCCATACGATGAAGTTCATAACAGCACAGCATGGGGCGTAATAATAAAGAGACACCAGAGGATCCATCTTGAACTCGGAAGAGCTGAGAAGGCGCTGGACCATGACGAGGCGAGTAGCCTCGAAGAGGATACCTGCGACCTGGTAGAGGAAGCCCGTCATGTCGAATTTGATCTCGCCGAAAGAAGCGATCATTACACCGAGTACGATGAACGACACGTTCCCGAGCTGCTTCCAGTTCGGGGGAGCGACGCCCAAAGCCCAGGTGACAAGAAGAACAGCGACGGGCATGGTGGCCTGTTATGGTTAGAGATTCCCTTCATATTAACATAGAACGCCATACCTTGAGCATCTGGATGAAAGCCACAGAGAGATACAGATAGGTCTGATTACCACAGATCAAGCTGACACTGAAGAAGATACCAATTGGGACAATAGCACGGAGGTATACACGGCCACTCATGGGCACCTTCTTCCGAGAGTCCAGTAGATTTGTGAATCTAGCCAAAATCTGTGTCATGATTGTCGCAAATAGCAAATGCCATGTGGTGAGGAAAATTGGGAAGGCTGAGAGAGTCAGAATGAATTGTCTTCTGAGATGTCGCAATAGGCTTACGGAAACCCGCTCTGTCCAAAATGTACTTGTTGAAAACAATGACGCTACCAGACATGGCAATCCATGTTCTGCGGTATAGTTAGTATTTAGCAGTAGGCGTGTTATTGCATTCACTGAAGAGACTTACGCAATGTAAGCGGCTGGGTGAAGCGCTGCCTTCTCCTGTTGCTTCACCTCCGGGTTGACAGTCGGAAGGACCGGTTGAGCTGTATCGCGAGCGGCGTCAACAGACGACCGCATTTTCTCGTCGCTCGACATTGTGTTTTATAGATGAATTTGGAGGAAGAGGGTAAGGACGAAAAAGAGTGTGTTGGGCGCTGTGGTAGAGGTGATAAGGAAGGCGTCAGTGGAAGTATTCGAGCTGTGCTCAGACGCAAAAGTGGGGAGGAAGAAAAGATGTGGACGGAAGAAAGAGGAGGTCAGCACACTGCGATTTCGTGCAGGTGGTGTTGGATACAAATGGCTGTCGAAAACGACGAGAGGAAGGGATGAAGAAGACTCTTGTCCGTACGAGACGGCGACGGTAGGGATTATTATTAGATGCGAGGGTGGGATTTTCGGTGAGAAGGCACGAAAGGGGGCTAGAGAGGAAAAGCAATCAGAAATGATGCTTAGGTAAGTTCGGAATTGTTCCAGGTTTCAAGATTAGGAACTTATCCCACCATAAATTTGATCCCGACGGCGAGTGATTGCGCACGCTTTGGAGAGTGGCTTGCCATTCCTGCATCTCCTTTTGCCAATCGCCATCTCCAGGACCCCCTGAACCTGCGAGGCTTGCTGGCTGGCTCTGCAGTTGCATCTCCATCGAACAATTTTGGCAATGCAATCTGTTCTCTACTCACTACTACATAGTACAAGAAATATCTGGATTCGGCGCGTGCAACGTTGAAAGGCTGGCTGCGATACCCTGCACAGGGCAAAGAGCCCCTAGGCCAGGCAAGCTTTGGCTAAGACTGACTGTACTCCCGTAACGACGACCAGCCTAGAATGTCGTGATCGCTGGTTCAGTCTTCCACGCAACAACGTAAAACGTAGCTAATTCCCCTTCGAAGTTCGTAGGTGTTGGTGGCTCCATTTGGCCCTAATTACATCGGATAGGTAGTGTACTACCCTTTAAGGCTGAGGCTCGCCAGGGCTTCATGCTTCGAGGCTCAGCTGGATTACGCCTCTCAAGAATAATTAGTCGCGACATGTCCACCTGTCAACATCGTCTCACAAAAATGCTTGCTTGCTTGCTTATTACACTGTACCTACATGATGATGTAAGGGATGTTATGCGACATTGCCTCAGTCGATTCTGGATAGTTGACAGGTCAACTTCGTCGTCCTCTACTAACATGAAACGCAGTGGCACGGAGCACCAATCGCGGGGGCGCACGTTAGATAGAAATCGGGTAGTGTGTGAGCGTCTTGTATTCTTTTCAATGCGCCTATCAGTACCTCTAAGGGACACACGCTGTACAGAAAACTCCAATGACAAGTCAGCCTTCCAGACCGCTTCTAGAGACATTAATTACTTTCTCTTAATTACAGCGGCCCTGGAGGATCTCCTTTCCTCCCATTGCCCCTTTTCCTTAAACAGACGCGAGCAGATGGTGGTGGCAGATTAGTGGAATGGGCAGCCGATAAGTAGCCCATAGCTTTTCTTATTAGCCGCTGCCCCAGTGGCCAGGTGGGGATGCAACGCCCGCTAATAGCAGCTACCCAGGTAGCTAGCTGATCTGATACGAGTCTTGGGGGCGCTCAATTTCTGGTAAACCTCGAAAAATAAAACCTCCCACGGCCCTATTTGACATCTGCTCTGACCATTTCCCCTCATCCCGTCCTGCCTCAACGCACACCACTATCCCTGATTCATCTTCCTCTCTGTCTCCTCCTTGACAGAGAACCGTCTAATTACTCTCGTTAATGCTGGGAGTTGCAAAATCTCTTTATAAGAAGATCAGTATCCCGGATTTTCTACGAGGCAACATGGCTTCCCAAGAGCAGATGTAAGCCTCGTCACAACCCAATCGCAGGCGATGTAAAGCTAACAAACACCAGCGAGGTTGACGTCCTCATCATTGGTGCTGGTCCTACTGGTCTCGGTGCCGCGAAGAGACTCAACCAGATTGTATGCCTCATTGACATCGACAAGCTCGCGTGTACCCCGCCTAACAAACAATAGAACGGCCCATCATGGATGATTATCGACCGAAATGAGAAGGCCGGTGGTCTTGCCTCCACCGACATAACGGAAGAAGGCTTTGTGAGCGATATCAAATCACATAGTCTGGAATACTACTGACATTTTATCTTCAGCTCTACGATGTTGGCGGACACGTTATCTTCTCCCACTACAAGTACTTCGACGACTGCATCGACGAGGCTCTACCCAAGGACGACGATTGGTATACCCACGAACGTATATCGTATGTTCGCTACAAGGGCGTATGGGTCCCATACCCCTTCCAAAACAATATTTCGATGCTTCCGAAGGAAGACCAAGTCAAGTGTATTGAGGGTCTTATTGATGCGTCTCTCGAGGCTCGTGTCTCCAACACTAAGCCTACCGATTTTGACCAGTGGATTCTTCGCACTGCAGGTGTTGGTATTGCTGACGTGTTCATGCGCCCTTACAACTTCAAAGTTTGGGCTGTTCCCACCACAAAGGTATGATGCTGAAACCTTTTCTGGCAAGAAGCGTCCGACTAATCCGGTCTTTATAGATGCAGTGCGCTTGGCTCGGAGAACGTGTGGCTGCTCCGGATCTAAAGCGTGTCACGTCAAACGTGATCCTGAACAAGGTTGCTGGTAATTGGGGTCCCAATGCCACTTTCCGATTCCCAGCTCGCGACGGTACTGGTGGTATTTGGATTGCAGTCGCCAAGACCCTTCCTGAGAAGAGCAAGAGCTTCGGTAAGGGCAGTGAAGTCAAGCGCGTCAACGCTGACGCGAAGACGGTGTCTCTGGCTGACGGCCGTACCATCAAATACAACAAGTTGATCAACACTATGGAGGTAGACAGGTTTGTCGAGCATATGGGTGACCAAGAACTTGTCAACCTCAGTAAGGGACTTTACTATTCCACCACCCATGTCGTCGGTTTCGGTATCCGTGGTGAACGGCCCGAGCGTATCGGCGACAAGTGCTGGCTCTACTTCCCCGAGGACAACTGCCCGTTCTACCGTGCAACGATCTTCTCCAACTATTCTCCATACAATCAACCTGCAGCTGATGTCAAGATCAAAACACAGCATCTTGCTGATGGCTCTGCCCCAAGTTCTAAAGAGGAACAAGCCGGCCCGTACTGGTCTGTCATGTTGGAGATCTCTGAGTCCTCCATGAAGCCCGTGGACATTGCCAACATCATACGAGACAGCCTGAAGGGTTTGATCAACACCGAGATGTTGAAGCCAACTGACGAGATTGTATCTACGTACCACCGTGCTTTTGATCACGGCTACCCAACACCAGCCTTGGAGCGTGAGGGTGTCCTCACCCAGCTTCTGCCAAAGCTTCAGGCCAAGGACATCTGGTCCCGCGGTCGTTTCGGCAGCTGGCGTTACGAGGTTGGCAACCAGGACCACTCGTTCATGTTGGGTGTTGAGGCCGTTGACAACATTGTCAACGGTGCCGTCGAGCTGACTTTGAACTACCCAGACTTTGTCAACGGGCGAAAGAACACTGAGCGCCGACTTGTTGATGGTGCGCAGGCGTTCCAGAAGCCTGGTTTCGCCGGGTCTGTCGAGACTCTCAAGCCTGTCCCAACCACGGCGACTCTCACCTCCGCGGAGTCACACGCTAAACCCAGTGGCCACCAGCGCCAGAAGTCTAGCAAGTCTTCCAAGAATTAGATGATACCGCATTCTTTTCAAGTTTGAGCATTTGAGATGCGCGGAAAAGAAAAACGACGTGATGAATGGGCATTTGGAGATACTAGACGGAACGTGTCACGGACACCTGGGAAACAGATGATGTGTACAGCGAATTTAGATAGATTCCTGTTTGAGCGTTTGTACGCCCTTTGGGAAGCTTGCTCACAGATACAGCGTAGAGCTAATTACAGCCTCTTTAGATGTGCTAGAACGAACCATCTGTCAAGTAAAATAATCAAAAGCTGTGAACGGAAACGGGAATGGATGGATGACATTCAAACATAGCTCTTCCGACAGTCCTCGTAGCCATCTACTGTGAATGCAACTCAATCTATTGCCCGTCTTACTAACGATACCACATCGTCTCTTTTCGGCCAATTCCTGGCATATATCTGCTAGTGCTAATGGATTGCCCGGGCGCCACCTGCAGGGTGCGACTACCCTACCACCGCTGGCGGCTGGCCCTGACAGTGTGGCCCTGGCTTGCCGGCATACCCTGGCGCATGTAATGTAATATATTTTGGATATTATTCCATCTCACCATGCTAAAAACCTGCATCGGATCCACATTATATTTCTTCTCTTTTCATTATCTATTCTCCACCCCTGTGCCGCTATCGTCGCCAGCCAGTCTAGATTCCGGCTGGCTTTCCTGGCTTTTACAGTATACACTTTTTACTGTACCCATTTACTTACTTATTACTGTCCGCAGTACCATGGAAGGTAGTGTTGATTGGCGTTGATATGGATGGATGCCCGATATGTTACAAGGTGGCGCGCTTCCACTTTCCTGTCTTACTCTTGTTCCTCGTCTCAGCCCTAGGTTCAGCCGTAAAACGTACCTAAGTATATCTCCCCTTTTCGATGCGTAAGCGGGGAATGGGCTTTGTCGGTGTTCCGTTCTCTGCTTGCTACGGACTGCTACTTATATAGCTTGCTCCTGTGGCTTAGTGAAAGATACATTCTTAATTGCTTGTTTTCTGTTAGAGTCGCGACTCGAGACCGATTCTGTTCAAGCATCTTCTCTCATCTCATCCGAACGACTAGGCGCTTGAATTCATTTTCGAGGACAAGTTAGGCGTGAAGCCTTGCTCACGATAGCTTTCGAAACATGTGTTGACACCGGTACCGTGGGTTACTTTAAATGGCTCACCTGAACTTTGCACATTTGGAATTTCGGTGGCTAGACATCCATGTTGAGCTCTCGGGATCACGATATACATGTGTTGGATTGTAGTATAGACGACACCAAAGTCGTCGAACCGTTTTGGAATTCTATGACTCCTACTACAGAGCAGGTAAGAGCAACATGGTAACAAATACACGCGCTCTACTCCAGCGGCCTGCAAGCTCAACTTTCGTATAGTATCGACACAAGCATGAAATGCAAGTGTAGTCTGTGATAGGCTAATAGTGTTATTGGAGGCAATTTCTAGTGTAATTCAAGTTTCTCCGTTTATTAGGCTTCTTATTACACGCGATTGTCATTGAACCATCCCACGACACCGAAAATTTGTATGCCCCAAACAGCCAACACCCAATTGTTGAACGGAATCAGTTCCGGTTAGAAGCGTGATAGGCCATTGGCTGACGTGGATATCGGATATCCTACCTGTATAAAATGTGGAAGAGACCATGAATAGGACGATATCAGAATATATTCAAGTAATGTTAAACAGTCTTATTGAACTACTCTGATCATCTTTCATATATCAGAACAATGTCTATATGCAGGACCAACACCTCTGCTCCTTCGCTCCAAGGAATGACTGATATCATCCATATCGTGACTATGCTGACTAGGATAAATTCCGAGACTAGCGTCAGACGTGAACGGTTGATAGCTTGGTAGGGCGGGCCTTTGAGGCTGGAACTGAAAGCTTAGCGTTCGACCCAATGAGCTGGTGAAGACTTCCAGGGTATTCCTGTATCTAAAGAGAAGTAATAATCCTATCACGTTGCTGTTATATTGCATGTTCTATTGCCGCATGCCCATGAATGATGGCCGTGAGGAAACTGCATCAGGACAGTATCACAAACAACGCCATTGCTATCGGAGAAATACGCGAACCGAACAACAAGAATCGGCTCTTTGAGGTGAAGAACAAGAACAGGACGTTGGGAGGTGCTAACGACGGCATCCTAGCCCTGCTGGTACCAAATGAATGGAACATAATGAACAAAGTTCTGTCAGCATATGGCATATATGCAGTGGCGTCCGGGAGGCAGGGAGATCATTGTTGATCCGGCGCGTCACCCGTTGTTGGTTTCGGAAAGGCGCGTGTGTGGGCAACAGTTGAAGACGCGTTTTGGCATGAAAGTGCTGGGAAGGGTGGGCCAACAACGCTACTCAGCCGTCCGAGGGTCTGTGTGTGGCCCGCCTCTTTCTGGGCCACCTCTCATCTCTCCCCTTCGTGTATACATACGTCGTTGTTCGAATTGATTGGGCTTTCCTATCTATGCTGCTCCTGTTCACTCTGCCCCGTTCTGCCCGCTGCTTGGTGTGCTCGTCGCTGTTCACCTGGTGAAACAGCAAGCAAGGGAGAGCTACAAATGCCCGCAACTGCGAATTCGTCGCCGGAACCCAGATTACCTTTAGCTGCAGCTGCAGCGTCACCGCCTACGTCGTTGGATGCCAGCAGCCAAGCGCAGCCCCAACACCGTGGCCGCCTCGACGAGCACCTTCATCTCGATACACTTCCACTCAACACCCTCAAGCCTCTACCGACTCCTTCTCCGGTCGCTTCGCCCCTTTCCGATCGCCCTGGTTCGCGAGATTCAACCTCTGAGCGCAGTCGTACCCTGCGAAGGCCATCGCCGGGCTTGTTGGCGCGCATGAAATTGCTCGACAGCGCGAACAAAGCCCGTGTAGTGTCAAGTCCTGTAAACGGCCAGGACAAAATCGGCCGCATCCCGGCAAGCCAGATTCGTGAACTTGACAGTTTCCATCGCGAGCGAGCTATCCTCGTGGAGCGAAGAGGAAGAGAGTGGACCGGTCCCGGCACGCCTCCTGCGCTGTTGCCTGAGGAGTCTGAAACAAGCGTCCGATCCAGGGACAGCACGAGTGCGCTGGATACTATGGAACCTGCGGAGCCTGCGTCCATCGACAGCGAACAGTCTTCTATCATCAGCACTAGCGACCATGCTGTGCCGTCTGACTCAGAGAGCGAACGCGTTGTAGACAATCAGAAATACCGACTGCCTGAATTGGAGAAGGTACAGAGTCCTGGGACATCAGACGGTTACTTTGGTACGGCGACAATATATGGCTCGGGTACACGCTCGCGACCAGGTACAGCTGGAGCTCAAGATGGATATGGCACTGCTACAATAATCTCAAATGAGCCTTCTCGTGGCCCAACCCCTCCGCCGAAGGACTCACCTCTTGTGCCGGAGTCACCTGCAATTCCATGGCGCGCACTTGCGGATGGAGGCAGCGATCTTCAAAATTATTGCAACAGACCGACGCGTGCCAACTCCATATATTCTTTGTCACGCGTTTCCTTCACCAACCAGATTCTACAGCTCACCTCCATCAACCTCCCGAATTCGGACTCGCTCGCAGCCAGCATAAGAGGACTTTCCACTTCGACTGCAGCGGGACGTGCTCTAGGAGAAGCTGCTAATCAGATACAGCAATGGATCAAGAAAGGTGCTGAAGTTTTGAACGGACTCGACGCTGAGGACGATGTCGAATGGGCCGCTGCAGCTGGTCGAGAGGGCCTCGAAGAGGTCGATGCAGCGATCACTCGATTCGAAGGCCTAGTAGAAGTCTATATTGGCGCTATTGAAGAGCTACAAGCACGTGAAGATATAATGGCTATTCCCGCGAATGATCTGAAGTTCCTCGTCGGTCAGATGGAGGACATTATATCGAAATGGACGAAGATCAAGAAAACACTCAAAGGGATCAAGGAGCAAGTGGAGATTGCATTGGAGTGGGAAGAACTTTGGAATGTTGTACTTGGGGAGATTGGTATGGAAATTGATGCTCTTAACAGACTTGTATTCGAGATGGAAGAAAGGAGATATCGTCTCGCTGGAGCGCAAGGCGATGCAAGTGAATTGCTGGAGCTCCAAGAATTGGAAACCATTGTGGAAGAAGCTCCTCGGAACAACAAGAAAGCCGTTGCCAGTAATCGCTTCAGCTTTACCCCCGCCTTTGGTTCAAACTCGCCACTACTATCACCAACGCTGGAGACCAAACATGAGGACTCAAATTTACTTGCTCTGTTTGCCCGCATGCAGCCACTCCGAGCTTCGTTAGACTTTTTGCCGATGAGACTCCAGCACTTCAGTCTACGCGCCAGTCCAAATTTTCCCACAGCTTGCGGTGAGCTGGACGACAGGAAAACCACCCTCGAAGGGCAATGGAAGAAACTCGAGGCTGATGCTGAAGCATTACGGAGAGAGCTTGGTGAGGATCGATGGATACACTTGTTCCGTAATGCTGGAAACAAGGCCCTTACTATGTGGCAATCTCTGTCAAGAAGTATACGCAAACTGCGAAAAGCATTTGAGGACAATGCAGATCCAGAGTACATCGCCTTGAAACTACGCTCATATGAGGAAAAGAAGCCACACTACCCGCCAGCCATCGAGAGAGTCTTGACCGTCATTGAAAGAGGTATCAAAGACAGGCTCACAATAAACGGCGAGATCTTAAGACTTCAGACCGATGTGCGACAGAAATTGACGGAGCTCTCCGAAGAGGTCAAAGACATGGATGCATTTTTAGAAGATTCTCAACTTCACAAGAGCCAGCAATTACGCGACTCCATTTCTACCATTCTTTCAACTGAACAGTCATTCGCTAGCAGTGCTCTGGATACTCCTGGAACTTCGTCTGCCTCGTCTGTCATCCTGAGCCGGAAAAACAGCGACCATTCTCCATATGGTCGTAAATCGCGACAAACAAGTTTTGCAAGTAGCAGTTCACGAGCCGACTCCAACCCAGCAGCAGTCAAACGACGAAGCGGATTGCCAACACCAAGTCCCAGCCAAGTGCCACGCAAAACGCCCGTATCAAGATCAAGTGCTGTGGAATCGCGCTCGGTCTCCTCGCCAACACCTGGTACTCGTATGAGCTCATCAACACCTACACAAGGCCGGCGAACCTCCATACAGCCATCGTCACAATCACCTTCAAACAAACCTCGCTGGAGCTCGTCGTCTAATCTAAACGGCACAAAGATAGGCCACAACTTCAAGCCATTGGCTGTTGACACACCTGCCCGCAGTAGTACACCTACCATTCGTACCCCAAATAGCTTGCGATCAGTTGCGTCTCATTCATCTCTGCCAATGCGAAGCCCGTTATCGCGCTCATTAGCATCTCCACCTCCATCAGCAGGCGCAAGGTCAGCTTCCACAACTCCGGGCCAACAACCGTCTAGCTCTCGCCGAACGAGCGCAATCGCTGCGAGTCCCATGACTCCCATGCGCCGGCCCGGCTCTGCGCTTCGAGGCACACTATCAGCTTCGTCTTCCAAGAACTCGACAAACCTCAGTGGTCGTAAGAGCAGCCTGCTTACACCCGATGACAGCGTCCGCGAGGAATATGACGAGGAGGATGAAGTCAGTCCGACATTACGCACGGCGAAAACCAATGGTCGAATGAGCTCCCTGAACAAACGCCAGAGTCTCCTCCCGCAATCTGTGACTCAGCGGTCGGTGAGTGGACCGGTTAGCGGACGGACGTCGAAGCTGGAAGACAGACCTAGGTGGAGGGGTGCATGACAATGAAGTGGCGGGTACAGTGTCGTGCCATGACGATGGGCATTTGGACCAAAACAACCTTATTTCAACGCCAAACCTGCCTCATTCTTAGCGCTATAGACAGCGCATCTCCTTATATTTTCACATCTTGCCAACCTAGGCCGTTCACGTTATGTTTTGAGCGTTCACATGTCTGCTGCATTATATCCCTACAAGAAAGATACCTGGTACCACACCGGCGCTATGAATGGCGCACTTACTCTATTAGAAACATATTGAGAGGCAAGATCTGTATGGCGATGCAGAGAGAATTACGAGCAAAGATGTTGGCTTGGAATATGCTATGAAAAGCACATGAGATTTGCGCTGTGTATATTATATTACTGTTGAGACTGTCGGGCGTTGGATACGCCGATTTCGAAATCTTGACTATAAGGGTATCAATAGTGATATCATTTTAGATATCTTCATACCAATCGACTTCTTCGGGCAGTCATCAATACTGAACATTACTGCCTTGTTGCCTGATATATGCTGATCTACCAGTCCGTTCTCATTGGCCCGCTCGTAAGGCTAGCAATGGGGAAAGCTACACTTCAACCTCACAGCATCATCGTCGCTGTTGACATCGCTGTCCCAACTCACACATCGCGATGGCCTCGTTATTCACGCCAATGCTCACACGAGGTGCTCCTCGAGCCATTACCAGGGTCCAGAGAGCTCAATGGCGAACTATCAGCGCCAGCACGAGGATGCAAAGCGACACACTCCAAGTGGTATGTATTCTCGCACGACTCTCTCTGGACTCGTGCACCGTAGACCTGGGGACGAGACTATATAGCACTCCAAACGGCTATGGGAATGCCACGGGCTTCTTAATGCGCCCCTGCTATCTCCCTCTCAGGTGCAATCTAAACTAACATATCCCAGCATCGCCATACGCCTCAAAATAACCCAAGCATCCCCTTCAAGTTTTCACCGACGAACGAAAAGCTCATCGAGGAGATCCTCGCTCGCTATCCCTCGCAATACAAGAAGGCTGCCGTGATGCCCTTGCTTGATCTCGGGCAGCGCCAACATGGTTTCACAAGTATCAGTGTGATGCACGAGGTTGCGCGATTGCTAGAAATGCCGCCCATGCGCGTGTACGAGGTTGCAACGTTCTATACGATGTATAACAGAGATCCTGTGGGACGGTTCCATGTGCAGTGCTGCACGACGGTATGTCTCCCAAGCTTGCCATTGACTACTTCAATACAGTGGAAAATTCATAAAGATTAATTTCACACCTAATCCCAAAGATACTTGGGCTAACAAGAATCACATATTAGACCCCGTGTATGCTCCGCGACTCCGACGCCGTCATGAAAGCCATATCCGATGAACTTGGCATTCACCACGGCCACACTACGGAGGATGGCCTCTTCACATTCACAGAGGTCGAATGCTTGGGCGCCTGCGCAAACGCCCCTATGATCCAGATCAACGACGATTTCTACGAAGATCTGACCTACGAGACAACGCGTGATCTGCTAAAAGCTCTACGGGCCGCCGCACAACAAACAGGTGCAGACGGCGGTGCCGTAGGACTCGTGGGCGAGAAAGGCACAGGGGCCATCACGGG
This sequence comes from Pseudovirgaria hyperparasitica, assembly GCF_010093815.1. Classification (NCBI taxonomy): domain Eukaryota; kingdom Fungi; phylum Ascomycota; class Dothideomycetes; order Acrospermales; family Acrospermaceae; genus Pseudovirgaria; species Pseudovirgaria hyperparasitica. Next base: position 1,744,457 of record NW_022985553.1, read on the forward strand.
CATCGATCCCAGGGTTCAAGCCGGAAATGAAATCGACACGCAGGGCAGGAAGTATGCGGCCGGTGGCGTGACAGTGCCGACGCCGGGGCCCTTGAGCGGACGGATGACGTGTGAGAATTCGCAAGGAATCACGAGCCTGACGGATGTGCCAGAATGGAAGGAGGGTGATCCTCGTTTCCGCACGGATGGTGCTCTGTAAGAGATGACAAGCGGGCAGAATTGGGGATATTGGTGTACATATAGTGCTTCTTATGTCGCGTCTAGGTCCTTTTTGCGGGGTCCACGTAGGACGTCAATGCATGTTCAAATTCTAAAAAAAAAAGGACTTTATTTCGTCGTCTTCAATCGCACTATTCGACTGAGCTTGATAGAGTGAAAAGGTCGACGGTGCGAGCCTCTTGATGGCAAGATACCACCAGTGTCATTCTCAATGGACAAGTACGCACTCATGCATGAGAAACTTGAAAAGGCATCCAACAATCAAAGGGATACGCATTGATTGTCCCGAGGATGATGAGAATGGGTGAGTGGTGGTCAATGGACTGTTGAGCATCGCAGTACTGTGACAGCGTCCAGCGGCTCTGCTTTCCCTACTACTTATTCTTCTTCTTGGGGCATACATAACTATACATGGGTGTGTGTGTATTTGCTCCTTCTGTTGGTGTCTTGAATTTTTTTCTCTTCAACCCCATGCATGCACACAGTAGGAGACTGAAAAATACATACCGTATATAAGCACGAAAACCTGTACTGATCGAATCCTCCTCCGCTTTTTGCTTACTTATGATGTATACGTATATATGAATAACAATGGATCATATATAGGATCTTCAGCGACACTGATTCTTTTCCAGCGCTCTTCTATTGGATAATTACAATTCTTTTGTACAGCTTGTATCGATAGACGCAGAAGAACTTTTTCGTTCTGCTTATCAGCATTGGAGCACTCTCCTGTGGTTATATTTCCAGCAGCATTCCCAATCCTGACGCTAGATGACACGGTCTAAGCGCCGTAGTTGAGAGAGTCGGGTGTACGGCTATCAAATGAGGTGATTATTGTGACTGTGATGGTCTAATGTATGGAGTACACTATGCCAAGGACGAGCAGGGTGATGAGGTGGAGGCATACTGCGCAAGTGAAGGCAAGAAACCAGAATATGAACCTGTGTTGACTATTGAATATGTTCACTGTTTGATAAGGAGTTCCGGCCTCCGACCTAGCTGTCTAAATAGGTCTCCGTCGATAGGATGTCTACCAGAGAGTCCGATCTGGGAACGGATATGAGAATAATCTGGTTCAGGGGCACCAAGTACTCACAACTGAGCCTACTATGGGAGCGAATTCGCACACTGAGAGATACTCTGCTCGCTCCTCAGACCTGGTGATGTCACTAATCACGCCGGCGCCTTGGATTTCAACGAATTTTCACGAATGTGGCATCTCAGCTTTATCCAGTGCAGTAATACTTGCGCCGCCAAAAGACTGGATCGATCGTAGGAAAGACATCGACCAGAATGCCGATGTCGGTATGAGAGAAAGTCCGATACTGTCGATCACGAGAATGGTGAGACAAACGATGAAGATGGGCCTACTTCAATATCGATCAGACAGCGGACCCTATACCATAGGAACTTCACAAGGTCCGCGTCAGACTCAAATGACACCTTGCTTCACTTGCAACTTACCCACGCCCTGCAAGACCAGACATACGGCGACACTCAGGATGAGTTGATCAATGGATCCGTCGAAATCCTTTACCAACTCAGGAATCGCCGAGTAGTAGATGTTGCCTGGGAATGGGCTTACGCAGATGGTCAGTTATATTTTTGATTTCAAAAAGGATATGCCATGTCTGAACAGCGCCGCGGCGGCCATGACCATGGCGATGGCGCATTTTTATTTCCTCGAATGCTTGTTAGTTGTCTCTTCGACGGGCTCAGGAAGCGTCTGTTGTGAAATCTGTAGGTCTATCGTAGGGCCGTTTGAAGACATAGCTCTAAGAAATGATTATTGGATTCATAGATCTGTATTGTCGATATATAGTAGACATAAGGCTTCGAATTGCAAGCTAAGCTCTAATCTCTTGCTGTCGAATAACAATCTTAGACTCACACTTGTGCGCTGTACATTGATGGTCCTTGTGGATGTTCGCGATGGCTGGACCCACTGGGCACGATCCATACACACAAGACCAGATACAGAACAACGCTTTAGCCAATGTCTGTTGTGTCTGTGTGACTCACACGTCTCTGATATCGGTGTGCGCGGAAGGTATCTATGGCGGTAACAACAGTCTACCGGATTTGGTCGGCGTCCGAGAATGTACAGCATATGGCTTATCAGGAGGCTTACCCCGGATCTGACCCTTGCCTCGGCCGCAGATACGCATACGACTACTTAGCTGGGCTGCTAGATGCAAGGCGATAAGTATGCACGTTGTGTAGCACCCTGGACCCGACCAATGCGCTGATATGAAATTTGATGGAATGATTGTAAGCGTTGCTGACTTCGTGCTTATAAGAAGACTAAGGTGACTTTTCGCGTGCTCTGAAATTCTTTCACTTTGCCCCACTTTGGTCTCAGCCCAACGCAGTCACCATGGATCTTACGGATGACATTGAGAAGACTCAAATACACTCTGCTTCGGCCACTGAGCTCGCGTCTGGTGAAAAGAGCTCGGTCAGGAGCCCTTTTTGGCTGAAAGTCAAACATGACTTATTCGAAGTCCGTGGGATCCAGCCAGTTCCTGAGGACGAGCGCAACGATACACGTTATATAAATGTCTTTACCTTATGGCTGAGCATGTCGCTAAGTGTGCTTCCGTGAGTTATGTTGATATTAATGATGCGGCTCGGAAAAACTGACTTATGCGCCAGACTTCCATTTGGAATCCTCGGCACAGCGACATATGGCTTGAGTCTCCGGGACGCGTCGCTGGTTATCATCTTCTTCAGTCTGTTGACTGCTATTCCCGTCTCGTACTTCTCAACCTTGGGTCCGAAGCTGGGTCTTCGCCAGATGATTATATCGAGATACTCATGGGGGTATGTGCGTCACGAGAGAGCATACAGGGCTGTGCTGACCTATGCAGACGATATCTTGTCTCGGTACCTGTTGTGCTTAATCTTGCCACTTTGATTGGTTTCTGTATCATCACCGACGTCCTTGGGGGTGGCATCTTGTCCGCAGCTTCCGATGACAGCTCTATGAGCTGGAACGTAGGAATCGTCATTGTCGGCTTATTGTCCCTTGTCATCTCCGTCTTTGGCTACAGAGTCCTACACTACTACGAGCGTTTTGCGTGGATTGCTGCTTTGATCTGTCTCATCATTACTGCTGGTATTGGAGGGAAACACATGAGCATACAGACTGATGTCCCTCCTGCATCGGCGCAGGCCGTGCTGTCATTTGGAGGACTAATTGCTGGGTATTTCGTCCCCTGGGCTGCCTTGGGATCAGACTTCACCGTATACATGAGGCCGAATGCGCCGCCGTAAGTGACCTTCCAGAGATAACATTACCCTTGTTGATCATATTGCCAGGGTTCGCATTTTCATGTACACGTACGCAGGTCTGTTACTGCCGAGCATACCCATCTTCATCCTCGGAGCCGCAATTGGCGGCGCCGCGCCTAACAATAGCACTTGGGCTGCAGCACAAGAAACCGGATCTATTGGACTCATACTAGCTGCAATACTCGACCCCGTGGGACGGTTTGGAAAGTTCCTATTAGTAGTCCTGGCTTTCAGTATCATCGCAAATCTCGCTGGGACCATGTACGCGATCGCACTAAACTTCCAGGCTTCCGTGCCGTGGCTCGCTCGGATTCCTCGATTCTATTTCAATATTGTGACCACGATATTGATGATCCCACTATCGGTAGAGGCTGCAAAGAAGTTCTTCGTTAATGTTGAAAACTTTGTTGGCGTCATTGGATTTTGGTCGTCGTCGTGGACTGCGACTGTGCTATGCGAGCACCTGTTGTTTCGCCAATCGAGACCAGAGAACTATCCACAAGCAAGTTGGAATGTTGCGAGTAAGCTACCGTTGGGTCTTGCTGCTTTGCTCTCAAGCGCATTGTCCTTCGCTTTGATCATACCAGGCATGTCACAAGTATGGTTCGAAGGTCCCATCGGTAAAAAGACTGGTGACATCGGCTTCGAACTCGCTTTCGTCGTAAGCTTTGTACTCTATGCCCCTTTCAGATATATGGAGCGGCGTTTCGGGCGATGAGCACCGATCAACGAATGGCGTCGGTAGAGTTGCGCATCTACCGTTTGGTACGACCTGGTAATTTCATATCTCATTATCGTGGAAATGCATATCGCAGATCGTCATTAAACAACTTTGGCTTTTGTATCTCAAAAGACGTAGAGAATCCGAACTACTACCTGCATGACGTTTTGTCATGGAACAATGTTGCACAGTTGGAGAAGCATTGTGTCAGTCCGGTAAGTCAAATGGAAGCCGTCAGTCCGATGCCCGCGGAGGTTGAACGATGACCATCGGGATCGTCTTGGTGTATCAGATTGTGCCGTTTCAGGGACACTCACTGAGGATAGATCTGTAACGGCTTTGCTTATAAGCAACAGACATCTGGTAGCCGAGCTCCTTTAAACGCAGTTGCCTCTGTGATGTATTGATCTAAGGGTTAGCAGATGATGCAATGAAACAAAGGGCAGACCAGTGGAGCGGCAATGCATCTATGAGATAGATTCATCCAGTATCTTGAGACGATGGACCTGTCAACGCAAGATAATCGCGGGGAATTTGTCGAAGAGAAAGAAAGGACGTTGATGAGATGGGCCCACTCACGTGATGCCCGTCTCTATTTGGCTTAGCGCGTTTTGCGCGTTTCTGTTTACAGTGGAGACTCGGATGAAGCCTTTCACTCCATATCATCAATTTCAGCCTTCTTCGTCCTGGTCAGAACACTATGTATATGCTAAGCCCAAACCTCCATGCTGTCGATTCTGGCTTATGACTATACAAATGAGGCTACATATCTGGTTGCTAGATGGACGCGCACCACGCGACGCGTCTCTAACCTTGAAGATAACAATAACGCGTCGTATCGATGAACAGATTCTGCCGAAGCCATGAGATGGCAAGTCCCGATCAATTGCTTCTAGATGAACAAGGGACCCTCCTTTGGATCTCGACCGGAAATCAGCTGGTGTATCTGTGCGGAACGACCGGCCTCAGTTCGTCATTCGAATAGAATGAGATATAAGCGGAGTTTTTTTGCCCCCAAATTTGATAATATACTGTTTCAAAAAGATGTGTGCGGTAGTCTGCATCATCAAAGCTATATTTGCCCGTCAGCTCACTGACACGGCCTCGAATCTTAGGACAACATATCCATAGCCCCTTTAGCAACTCTTTTGGGCTCAAGACTCTCCGTTGTAGCGTCTCTCCACGGCGAATACCACTCTATACATGCGCTAATCATTTGCTTGGGGGCTGACTGAATATGACCTAGACCTTTACGCGGCATACGACAGGGCTCATCCCATCGACCATATGGCTTTTGATCTCTGTCGCGACATTGCGATGAGTGTAAAATGGCCAGAGCTCAGAGAGCCATCTTGCTCAGGTATTGCGAAAGCCTCTATGGCAGTTCTAACGCCGAAAAATTGAGTATCAGCCATGGATTTTAGAGGTGCGCACGGCGCCGCTCTACAATTCCATCTACGTTGGACTGCAGCTTCCATTACTTACCATTGGCTTGTCGATATCTTTGACAGTGATCAATGAGCCACTGGTGGCCTCATCCGGTAAACGCACCTGCCAACAATTTGCCCAATTCGTACTGAAGGCCGATGCCAACAACAAAGGACATATCCATATTGCTGAGAGTATACAAGTCCAACTGAAGTAGTACCAACAGCAACACAATGATGGTATACTTGCTCTGAGAACAGCTTAAGTCATTCTTGTGCCGCTGTGGTATTATTCTGCCCTAGGTATGATGCATGAGCTGCAACCGCAAAGTTGCAATGCTTGGTTCGTAGACAGTAGCTTCTGAATTTAGCTTCTGAATCTACCTTCTGAATTTATATTCTCACCAAGAACGTGGAATTTTTGGTAAGGATTCTCTTGAGTAGTTGTTGCAACGAAGGCTTCCTATGCAGTCGCTAACATGAATAGTAGTGGTGACATAATCGCAATCGAACGGCTCATAACAAAGCTACGTGATTTTCTGATGTTTACGAACGTCTGACACTGAGGTTCCTGCATTATTGTTGCCCTGTTGAGAAACGAGAGTCGTCCACTCGAGCCGTAACAGGCGCGATTGCTGTCTAAATGCCGGATAACTCTTCCGATTTGTTTGTTCCACCTGTCCCACGCTGAAGCCCCACCATCCATCAATGTCAGCAGAGGTGGAAAGGAACATCATCCACACCGGGTTTCCTTAACTCAGCCTAACATACAAGCCTGGTGTTCATGAGTTCATGGCTCAAAGATGACCATGCACTTCATTGCAGAGGCCGCGATTCTCTGTGCATTGCTGGTCTTAGCTACTGCGGCCACTAGATTTCGGAAAACATCGCAATACCGGCTGCCTCCAAGTCCTCCTGGAGAGCCCCTGCTTGGTCATTTCCGTCTCATTCCAGCAGACCATCCTGAGCATCAGTATATCGCGTGGGGACGAAAGTACAGTCAGTACTAGCCACGCACGGAAGACAAGTCAGATGTGCTAACAAAACAGACAGATAGCGATGTCCTCCACTTCATCGTCCTTGGACGTTCTATCGTTGTGCTCAACAGCACAGAGGCAGCGCATGAGCTTTTGGATAAACGAGGCTCCAATTATTCAGATCGACCGCGGTTCGTTCTATTCGAGCTAATGGGCTGGGGAATCACTCTCACATTTCTGCGCTGGGGCCCCCGCTTCAGGCTTCACCGAAAGCTTCTGCAGAGTTCATTTACGCCAACTGCTTGCAAGCAGTATCGCCCCATTCAAGAAGATGAAGCCCGCAAAGCTGTGTCCTCCATCTTGCGTGACCCTAGCGATTGGGAACTTGGTCTTCGCAAGTATTCCACAGCTGTCATAATGCGCATTGGGTTTGGTGTCACCATCAAGGATGAATGCGACCCTTATGTGCAGATGGTCATTGATGTCGAAGATGCCACCGCAAATGGAGGCGTTCCTGCAAGCACTCTGGTCGACTTCTTTCCTACTTTACGACATCTACCCCGTTGGCTTCTGAGATCTGGTCCAGTCAGGCATGCTGTAGCGTCCAAATCATCAATTCAGAACTTGCACAACGTGCCGTGGGCAGCTACCGAGCCTGAAATCGCGAGGGGAACAGCTCAATTTCCTTCATTCATGCGAACACACTACGAAAAATACCGACAGAACTTGTCAGATGGTTCACACAATGAAGCTTCCATCGCGGATATGAAAGGCGCTGCTGGTGCCATAAGTATCGCCGGAAGTAACACCACTTGGTCAACAATCATCATCTGCATCCTCAACCTGGTCAGAAATCCGGATGTCCAGCGCAGGGCACAAGCAGAGATTGATAGCATTGTCGATACTGACAGGTTACCGTCGTTCGAAGATCGTCAGAAACTACCATATCTTGAGAACGTCATACAAGAGACTCTCCGCTGGGCCCCTCTGTCTCCTCTTGGTGTCCCACACGCTTCTATCGCAGATGACGTCTATAAAGGCATGTTTATACCCGGAGGATCAGTTGTATATGCGAATGCTTGGGCTATGTGTCATGATGAGGCTGTCTACACAGACCCAGATGAATTCAATCCCAGTCGCTATCTACCTATCGAGCTAGGAGGACGTGGTGAGCCGTTACCAGAAGGACCATTCGGTTTCGGACGTCGTGTTTGCATTGGACAGCATCTTGCAACTGCTGGGGTGTATATCATGATCGTCACGTTATTGTCAGTGGTAGAATTTTTACCACCTATTGACGAACAAGGCAATGAGATTATGCCGTCCATCAAGCTCTCGAATGGGCTGTCAAGGTGAGCTTCAGATGTCGAAACCGGCCAGTGTGCTGACTTTATGCAGTCATCCAGAACACTTTGAGTGCCGCATGCAAGTCCGATCGGGAGAGCGAGCCGCTCTACTACATACTTAGCCATCGTACGTTCTTGAGGGCATTATCATGGAGTATAGCTTGTAAGCAATAACAATTGCAACGGCGTGTACAAGGGTGAAGCGATGTCGTGTGATTATCGTATAAAATGATTGTTTTAGCGTAGTCATCATTTCGCGCTTCAGGTATAGAGCATAGAATCTGCACCATATGATCGAGTATAGGCAGATAAGGAATTCTGCATGACAGATGCCGACCAGCCGGTAAATGAGGGGCTACATATCCGGATACCACGAGTCAGCTGCAATCCTTCCAACTGGTACCCTAGACAATCCAACTACAGGCCAACGCTCTACGAGGGTCCTTAATATAAAGCAGACTGATCAATCAAATACGTGGAGTTTCCCCCTATCGTTCACAATGGAAATTTATCAGCCCATTCATTCTTCTATTCGCGACAAGCTCGACCCCCAATACATCGCCTTCCACGATAAGTACATGCAATACATCGTACCTGACGAATGGAAGCCTTGGGATGCTTCCGTGCGGACTGAAACATCACTTCCAAATACCTCCTCGACGCCCGCAGAAGTCGGCGCAATCCAAGACTTCAGTCTAGGTAGCTTTTCAGTCCGCACTTTTGTCCCAAATGAAGAGGCGCCGCCTGGTGGATGGCCCGTATTCATATGGTTCCACGGAGGAGGTTGGACAGTTGGCGGCATCGACAGTGGTGCCTATTTCTGTTCGAGGGCCTGCAAGGGTGGGTACAGCCCATCAGATGTTCACCATCCAACATGAAATAAAAGTGATACACAGAAGCAAGTCATATCGTAGTCAACGTCGCATACCGCCTTGCCCCCGAACATCCTTACCCAGCAGCCATCCATGACGCTCATACAACCCTGGACTGAATCCTCTCTTCTGCACCCACCTTCCTGCCCCTGAACCCAGCCCTGATCTCGGTAGGCGGCACATCTGCCGGAGCCGTGCTCTCCCTCGCACTGTGTACGCACGCCCTTACGCTCCCATCCTGTCCTGCAATCCGCCTCCAGGTTCTCGTCGTGCCCGTCCTGGATAACACCGCTTCTGTTGCGGGCATATGGCGCGAGAACCAGCACGCGCCATGGCTGACTCCAGAGCGTATGCTGTGGTATCGGCGCATGTGGATGCCGGATGAATGTGATTGGGGCAGTGGGGATGCCAGTCCAGGGCTATTAGGGGATGATGCTTTGAGGACGTTGCCGAAAACGTGGCTGGGTATTGCGGAATACGATTTGCTTGCCCCTGAGGCGAGGTTGTTTGCAGAGAGATTCAGGGGTGTAGGGGTAGGGGTCGGGATGAAGGTGTATACTGGAAGCACGCACAGTTTGTTTGCGCTGGAAGGGGTGTTGGATAGGGGTATGGAATGCATAGATGATTGTGTGGAGGTGATCAAGAACGGTGCATGGTGAGCTTTGATCGTGAAATACTCATGTAAAGTGAACATCATTTGCCCATTCCTTCAAATGACAACCATCTGATAGAACCTTGTAATAGGAATCAGGATATAATGTCTTCAAATCAATACAAACTTGAATAAACTCTCCTAGGTACAAAATTCAAAGTAATATGATGCCCTAGGATCTGCTTAATACGCGTCTATATACATTTATTTAATATCTTATAAGTAGTACTAGTGTAGAAGACCGCTTTTAGATATATGATACTAAATATGCTATTATGGTAGAATTTACTACATGTCAATCTAGTAGGCTATATATCGTGGCTTCTTATTGATTGATTCTTGAAAAAGCCCAACTGGGTATACAATATAGACCCTGTACCTTCCGAGAAACTTTAATATCCTCTCCTACATACTAATAATCCCGTGCTCTGATTTTCTGAAATCCATAGCAAATGAATGTTTGAACCATTCTACCACTTTTACCTCCTAAGAATATATCAAACCTTTTTACACGTCATGACTTAAAAAATCTTATAGTCTCGTTGGTTATCATCATATATTTATACTAATACATCTAATTTGACCTATTACCAGCCATATCAACCTGGTATCCCCTCGCTATCTATACAAATCAACCCTCATCAGCTCTTCCAATACGCGCCATCAAGCCCCTGGCTATCTAGGCCAAGGACTACCTCCTCCCCAGAATCCTCTTTGTCTCCCACCACCCGCCGCCTTTTGCGAAGGCTATACTGGGTCGGACCCGCAGCATCCCTCCCCCTCTTGCCCAGCACAAAGGCAGCTGGTGCCGCCGACATCGATACCGCCTCCTGGCTGCCACATTTCCTGATCTCCTCGCGGGTCTCGACCGACAGATGCTCACCTGCTAGCTCACTGTCTGGCCCGACAGGGGCAGTCAGCCTGGTATCTGGCTGCTGTGAGTGTGTCAGAGCACATGCCGGCTGGTGCGGCACCGCAACACCCGCGGAGCCCTCTCCGTCCACACGCCACTCCAAAAAACCGTCTCCGTCCAGATGCAAGGTTCGCCGCTCAACGACGACAGGCTGCCCTGCGGCAGCGCGCACAGTCGTCACGGTCTCTCGACCCTCCGTCGCGGTCGTCTCTCGGACGAGCGTGCTGGTGCTGAGCACCGTCTCATCATCGTCGCCGGCGAGCTCCTCTGTCACGGCTCTCTCGCTTGAGGGCGAGAAGCCTAGCACGTGCGGACGGTGCATGAATCCTCTTTCGCACCGGCCTCTGTTGCCGATGCGGCGGCTACATGTGAAGTAGTCGTCTTGGTCGAAGAGGTCGAAGTCTGAGAGGGCCGTGGTCTTGTTGGCGTGACCGCGTGGGCATCTCCACCAGAGGGAGTACTCTATGAGCCGGCCGGCTGGCGCACCCGGGAGCTGTGCTGTGTTTTTGATGGAGCGCGTGGGTTCGACTGTGGATGTTGAGTTCTTAGGTGTTGGCTTGAGCGAGCTTGAGCGGGAAAGGGGTTCTCTTGCTGTTACAGAGCGACCATCTGCTTCGGCCGTAGACTTTGCTACGGTTTTGTCGGTTGGCTCTGTGTCATTTCTGATGCTAGCCTTTGCTTCGACGGCAAACTTTGGACTGCTTGATCTGCGCTGAGCGGGAGCCTTGGTGGAAGTTATTTTCGTTGCTGCACTTGCTTGACTTGGGGTAGTCGGCTTCGGCGTGTTGCTGATGTGTGCCTCTGTGTTGATGGTGCACTTGACTATTTCTTTGGAACTTTCAGGGCTAGGTGTGGTGCTTGCTTTTGCTAAGCGTGCATGTTTTGTTTCGCTTGCAGATCTTGTCATCTTTTGTGACACTTTGTGGTTCGGTGACCGGGCAATCGGCACGCTTTCTTGGCTGCGGAGCTTCATGATATGGTGCGAGAATAGAAGACGCAATGCGAATGAAGTAAAGTAAAAAATTGTGAGAGTAAGCGATGTAGTACGAATCAAGGAAAATCCAAAGATGCAAGATGTGATCGAAGCTATCGCCTAGAAAGAAATTGCGTCGTCTAATTACCAAGGAGGCTGGGGCAAGGTGAACAGCGGTTATTGTTCAGTAAGATTGCAGATCACTTGAAACGTACGACAGAACACAATTAGTTGTTCGTGCATGCGTCAATCGCTGCGTTCCATGTAGCTTTACAGAGAACAACTGGAGGAAATAGTCGTTCACACAATGGCCATCCATGCGCACTTCTCCGATATAAGCAAGCCTCCACTCTTCAAGTTCTAGTGAGATCGGAACGTGTCTGTTCACTCTAATCGGGTACGTGCCGCATCATGAGTAGGGCTGTAAATATAATCGGGATGCAGGAGCCACGTTGGTCGGGTGATGCTCGGAGGTGGTCACATGTAGGGATAGTACAAATGACTTGACGTCTAAGATTAGATACGTTATGAGAAGCATATTTTTCTCTGCCATTGATTGTGATAAGGTAATCTACTCAATCATTCGGTCCTACTCTGAGATCATCACTCTCTTCACAGGAGATAATATCACTTGTACAACAACGATATAGGCTCATATACTCACATAGAAAGGAATATGAGTTTGCCATTCGTATCATGGGCCGTCTCCGTCTCTTTAATTGAGCTCCCTTGGACGATGTGCACTTTCTTCTCTGGTAGTCTAATGCCTCAGACAATGGAGTTATCATAAACAGTGCCATCGTAGACTCAGGTGGACATCTATCTGCCCTGTAAAACTGTAAGACCCATCTCAACTACTAAATTACGATATACAGTGGGACAGACATATACTTGAAGTTACCTGTGGACCTGTTATTCCGCTCGAAACAAAGGGTACTGATAATCGTCTATCACAACAGATCAGCCGAGTATACATCACTGTGCTAATGTAACATAGGATAGACTACATAACAGGCTGTCATTAATTCTTTAGCCCTCTTTTGATTTATATCCTGCGCTGTGAATTATTATGTGCTCAGGGGATTGTTTTATAACGGCGCAATACTCAACAATTCATCTTCCGTTAGGTACCCCTCAGTACATTTCCGGGGAGATAAGTGTCGATGGCGTGTTCTCATGATGTAATTTCTGCCGCTCAAAGAACGGATTATCACTATTAGGATCTCCAAGCCACCTGGAAAGCGTTCTGCCGTCGTCGACTGACGATTTCTTCTCATGGTAGCTGCGACTCGAAGTCGGAGAACAATCAAAACGTATCGTAGACAGAACAGGGATATCAGATGGTATAATGGAAGTAAGTATGGCTTTTTATGCCTTTGTAGACTAGAAAAGTTAACATGAATTAGCGTGTTATCATTATAAGTACCGGTCGGGTATGTACAGTGTTAAATATTCACTGCCGCTACTAAATTTCGAGTGACTACAAATGGAGGCAAACTGGCGCACCAGTGAAACCATGGGCAAAAGTTGCAAGGAGGTCCTGGTCCTGGAGTTTTGTATATAGGAACATCGAGTCTAGTTTGAAAGTGTTTTAGATATTCTTAACTGCTTCAGTACAGATTTCAGCATACCTTGTTCATATACACCAGCCAAGGCTTCAAGAGCTCGCGATGTTCCCTAGAGTGCTCGCGATCTCCGCAGAAGAGCAAATATGAAGCAAATACCTGTCACATCTCGTTGCTGTGGTTTCCTGGTAGAGGTGGGGAAGACAGCATAGTACTGCTTTGGAGACGTGATGGGAATAGGCCTACATTGGCATCATTTATCACGAATTCTGATGAAGTCATTGAACGCTTCAATCGTATGATACATACCAGGTAGTATATCTACTTCCAAGAACAAGGCAGGTTACTGATAGATATCTCATGCATTGTTTACATAACTTATTCAACCGAAAGCGATGCATGTACCAAGCTCAACCTACCTTACTCTTACTCTTCTATGAAAATTAGACACTATAAGATGCACCAGAGGCTATCTAGAGTTGTTGTAGACCGAGAAATCGTGTCTGGTGCAACACTCTTCCGCATCGTTTCTTTCTACACTCGAGTCCGAGATAATCTTCTTTTTCGCATGCAAGTTTTCCCTCTTTCCGTTTGATAGATATCTCATTATGCCTACAGGGCATAGTTATGAGTGTGTCTTCGCTACTATGTGTCTATGTCTGGTTAAGTAGCTCTTTGATGCTGAATAGCTCTCTATATGTCAAATACACATAGTCTTGACCCTCTCTTCCATCTTTCAAAGGTATGGGTGGTATGGATATGATATTCCGCATATTTTTCCGGATCCTAAGCTCGCTCTATGGTCCTCGCTGGTATGTTCGCGGAAGAAAGGGAGGTAACCGGTGGATTTGACTGTCGTGATTTGTTATCCGCACTCGAAATAAGACGGGTCGAACGAATATTTGACGTGAGGACACGTTGGGCGTGATAAAACGGGATAAGGGCTACAGCACTGCCAATAGTCAGTATTTAAATGCGAACCTCCTCTTCGTTGTCTGATTCTACTTTGTCCTGCACATGTCCTATTCCTTCGTTAGTAGTGTTTCGAAAAGGCCATAAGTTGGGATGTTGAGCTGTTCGGTCGACTTCAGCATCAACGCTGTCGAGAATAGAAAAGGAAAGAATCGCAGTACATCCCCAGATATATCACACCTACGTAGAGCTGTGTCCGTTCGAGCGGTGCGTGTATAGTCGAGGCTCGCCTGAGGAGAAGGACGCGCCTAGGTCGGAGTAAAGCAAAACGCATGGATCAACATTGTTGATGAAACACCCATCATCTACTGTATTTAGTGTGAAATGAACAAAGACTGAGCTCTGCGCGTCTCGGGACCAGTACATGCAGATATTGAATTTATATAATGATCAGAAACATAGGGGTACTACCAACAGCAGCAAAGAAGCAATAAAAAGTAAATCATCCAATTCTGTTAACAGAGAAATAAAAGACATGCTCAGATAATTGAATCCATGAAGTTCTGTCTCCCTGGGCTAATAATTTCTGATTGGGGTGGTAACTCATGATTCGGACACTCTGCCACATACTCAATTACAATTTCTAAAAGATGAGTTGTTATATAGCCGATGCTGTAATATGGCATGAATCTCTCGCTGTCTGTGTGCTCGGTGTTTGTATGGGTGGGACGAACTGTGAATGAATACGAGCATTTTGTGACAAGCACATGGTTGTCTGGCTGCGACGTGAAAGTAGAGCAGATACAGGACATCTCAAGCTACAACGATCATGACAGCTTGTCTCCAAAATACAATGTCCCTACACAATACCTAAGTATGTTGTTTGACTAATGACGTGTTGGTCACTCATGAAAATCCTTCTAAGGAGAAGTTGTGTCTTCGTTCTCTCGCAGCATCCGGCGAAATATCTAGCAAGAACCATGAAAGTTAAGAGACACTACCATCCAAGCAAGTAAGCAGTACTTCTGTCATTCAGATCTCATATACATAGCATACTTTCACTATTCGAGTTGCTAGTCTCTTACTGGCCCTCGACCAGGCAGACCATGCCTATTGCAGGCAATTGTCTGCTATTGGCCCATTCATCCCACAGCTTTATCCTGATGGAGTGTGCGAGGTAATATACATGGAGATAGGAGATTTGCCGGATTTAACACTCCTATATAGCTTATGTTATGTGAGCTCTTTCCATTATGCCACATCTATATAAGCTATCTACAAAATCCGCTATTCATGGTATCACTCACAGCTTCTTATAAATATCAAAAACCCCGAAATATTCAATATCAAACCTTTCCAGACTCTAAAGATGTCATCCTCGAGAGCACACGCCCTTGCCCAGCCACGCAACCTCCCTCTCAATGTCAACGAAACGACCTGCAAAGACCGCACGTATATCGTCACTGGCGCCAATGTCGGCCTTGGTCTTGAAACAACACGCCATCTCGTTGCGGCTGGAGCATCTAAAGTAATCATGGCCGTGCGTAGTCCTACCGCCGGTGCCTCTGCGCTCGCGGACATTGAAGCTAGTACTTCGACCAGTGGAGTTGCAGAGGTCTGGCATCTCGATTTATCCAGCTTCGCCTCGGTGCGTGAGTTTGCTGCACGGGTAATCGAAGAGCTTGGACAGATTGACGCTGTGATTGAAAACGCGGCTGTGGCGATTGAAGGCACACGCGCGGAGGGATATCCGACCACTCTGACCGTGAACGTGCTGAGTACAATGTTACTGGCGGTGTTACTGCTTCCCAAATTGAGGTCCGATGCAGTGAAGTATGGATATGTGCCGCGGGTTAGCATTGTCACGAGTGGAACGGCTTTCGATATCCGAGAGGCGTGGGAGAGGGTCAGAGGGGATGCGATTGGGGAGAATAGTAAAGACGAGGGGATGGCAATGTGAGGTCAATTACACGTTGAGCTATCGAGTTTGTGCTGATTATTAGCCAGGTACCCCATGTCAAAGCTCCTTGAGATCCTCTCAGTGCGCGAGATCGCGCGACTGCTTCCTGTCGCACGAGGAAAAGTGGTCATCAATTTGATTAATCCGGGCCTTTGCGTAACAAGCCTGTGTCGGAATGGGAGCCCTGAGTTGAAGGAGGGTATAAGGCAGTTGTGGGAGAAGTGTGGTCGTTCTGCAGAATGTGGTAGTCGGACGCTTCTCGCAGGGGCAGTGGCTGGTGAGGATAGTCATGGTGTCTATATGAATGACTGCGGCCTAGCAGAGTAAGTCGACTCCCTGAGATAAAAAAAAGGACATACTACTAATCGGCAATCCGCAGTGAATTGGTGCCAGAGTGGATAGACGACACTGCAAGTAAGCAATGCTGGGATAGTGTGGCCAAGGAGCTTGAGAAGATTGTTCCAGGCTGTGTGGCGAAGGCCTTAAGGTATTGATGTATGCGTGCTTTGGGCTAGAGTAGTTTCCCATGTCCCTTCGGAGAGGTCCGAATTCATCGAACCATTTCATACATATTGATTCTTCTAAACCAAGAGCAAGCTTGCATTTCATAGAAGTGTTGGATCCAAGGAAATTGGCTTAGAATCGTTCTCGTATCATCCCAGGTGCTTATCTCTAACTCATGAATCAAGCTTGAAGCTCTCGGGAGCAGCAACGCATCATCGACAGCATCTTGCAAGCCAGTGATCTTGCTCATGAACAGAACCCATAAGGTGAGCTCCTTGGGTACACTGACTTCTAGACTTTCCACACAAATGTCTCGAACAAGCTGTGATAGATGTGTATTATGCACCTCACGGCCAAATCCGTTCAACAGGGCGCTAATGATCATTACAGAACCCAGATGTACTAGGCTCTGAGAGGCGGGCTTGTATCCGGAAGGTATTAGTGGTGCATACTGCAATAGCCGATGACCAAGCCAGACGTGGCTTGTCATGAATTGTGCCGATGAAAGCTTTGTGTGATTGCCAGAACTGGCTTTGTTGACGAGACCCGACAGGATGTACATTCGTTCCCAAAGATAGAGGAGTTCAGGATCCAGGACCCTCAGTGTTCCACCCACGTTAGCGGGCAGTAGTTCGGAGTATGCCTCGGTATGTTGAAGATTCAGTCCATTCGTGTTTTCTTGAATCTCTAGCCAATCAATATCTATGCTCGGGATAGAAGCAGACCGTAAAGCATAGGCTAAGCTAGACCTGCGACTCTATTAGTCTTATTACACTTAGGTAGCCCTGAAGTAAAAACCTAAGTATCTTCAACATCAATTGGGGATCTTCAGAGCCAACTCGGAAGACACCACCGCGGATCTCTATCATTCGCAAAACGCCCTGAACGTGTACGGCGCCATGATCATAGCGTCCTTGCACAGCGTCATATGTTGACAATCCTAGAGTTGCAGCGATGGTAGTATTGGTGACACCCGTACTACGAGAAATGCGCTCGTTGATCAGGTGGAGTGACTGCGTAATATGGTGAATACCGTTAAGAGTACGAGTCAGTGACCTGGATTCAACGAAGATCGCTATGATGCAATGGTAGCCTTGAGTTACGTATATTGTATCAGTCGGTGTCTTGGCAGTGATCCATAGCGGTATAACATACATGCTTGATCCATAAGCATCAGTCGGAGAAAGTCTGTAGAGTAATTTGCGTCGTTGACAGAAAGAGCATGGGACAAGGCAGGCTGGAGTTTCGGCACTTTCATGAAAGCTAGGGCTAAGATGAAGTTAGTAGAATGTGATTATGTGTCTTAATGGATGTCTACCGGACCTTCATACGTGAGTGCTCTATCTCCAGGGGCTATCTTGATAGGAAGATTCAATATGGAGAGGCTGTCGCCGATGATGCGTTCGACCTGTGTGGGCGTGCTTTGGGACTCTCCATCGGCATCCATATTGTGCTGTGCACTCTGTACAGGAGAACAAGAGCCAGAACTGACGATAGGAAGGAGCTTTGATCTAGGCTGGTGTTGTAGGCTCCTGAGATAGGATGGCCGGTTGACCTTTCGACCGATATTGTGCCCCTTTGCTGCACGCCGACGTATAGTAGATCTGGCTTTGGCATCAACCTCGCCATTACTGCTATTGATATAGATCCATTCCATATTGGTGCGATGCTGTCGATATAATCACAACCCATCTGTGTTAAGATGTTGCGGTTCTCATATCAAAGTCCGTTAGCTTGCCTATCTCCGGGCCTGGCTGTCTTAGCAAGAAGAACCAATGGGAGACTGGCAACTCAAAGTGGTTAAGTGCTGACTGGACGAGGGCAAAACCGAACAAGCTCTTCCGGAAGATATGGCAAGCTTGCATGTGAGCGTGTTTCTTCTTTTGTCATTCGCGCTGTTGGTGTTGATGTTCATGTCGATGTTGATGTCGATGTCGGGGTCCAATTTTCATTTTTCAGTATGCACTGTCCTCGTGTTACAATTACAATAGTAGGTGGACTGATCGTGACGCTCGGAGTCTCGCTCAACAGCTATGTCCTTTTCAGCTTTGTATCCATCCCCATCCATACAAGGGGTATTCGGCAGATGCTAACCAGATGCAGCTGCGTCGCACTAAAAAAAAAGCGGGTGACCTGTGACCGTAGCTACGCCATATAGACTTAGAATTACGCACATTCTCCTAAAACACCTACACGACACAAGGAAGAAACCGACGCGCTACGACAACCCATCACCGAACACGTCAACTTTGCATCCGTTGCTTCTATAAATCCACCACATATTGTATTCTGCACACAGCAGTTAGCCGTCCTGCAATAAAGCAGGAGATCAACAGCGGCACAACCATAGAAAGAAACAACCCCGTCAGGATGTTTAATTGATCACCCTACATCAGCAAATCCCTTGTACGCGATGTCACTCTAGTGGCTCACGTTGTATCATCTCGCCCACTGTTCCCTGGAGCCCTGCTATCTCATATACTCGCAATGGTCACTTCTGGAGGGCTGAAACTGTTGCGTTCCACATGGCAAGCCTGGAAGAAGCTTATCGGCCAGCCTGATAATCTGCATGAAGCATTTGTCCGGACGGAGAACCAAAGAGGCGTATATATCGAGTTAGACCAGAGCGACCGAGATGATGTTGAATTGTATGACATGGCGAATCATGGGCAACCAGCGGCTGAGTACGTATCTGTGTTTCATCATTGTCTTTGTTGTCAAAAAGCTTAGGCAGCGGGGTTCGGTCACATGTCACAAATATATATATTGCTGTATCACACTGATATAGAAAGGCACTTACTGGGAACAGATCGCATGGCACCAGAACTATATCGCGACGAGAGTATAACCGAGCTGTGTATGGTGATTCTATAGCAGAGGGATCCTTCGACAGCAAGCCGTCATTGCCCGATAACTCCACAGTCGACGAACCGACAGAAGATGAAAAACATACACTTCGTAAAGTGCCAGACAAACTGCCGCACAGCGCCTTCATGGTTGCTATCGTTGAGCTATGTGAACGGTCAGCCTTCTATGGCCTTTCTGGCCCATTCCAAAACTACATTGCAAACAAATACCACGACCCCAACGGTCTCCCTGGCGCAATCGGGTTGAATCAAGCCGGTGCAACAGGTCTGACTAACTTCTTTCAGGTACGTAGTGCAATTCTATCAACATCTCTTGCATCTAACAGAACCAGTTCTGGTGCTATATCACTCCTATCATTGGTGCTGTTGTTGCAGACCAGTATCTCGGCAAGTACCTCACTATCGTTTACTTTTCCGTCATTTACATCGCCGGCCTGATAATTCTCTTCGTCACATCTCTTCCCTTCGTCATCGAGCGTGGAGCCGCTCTTGGTGGTCTCATCGCAGCGATGGCTGTCATCGGCCTGGGTACAGGCGGCATCAAAGCTAATGTGTCCCCACTCATTGCCGAGCAATATACAAACACTCGCGCTACCATCCGCGTGCTCAAGTCCGGCGAACGTGTGATCGTAGATCCGGCCATCACCATCCAGAGGATATATATGATATTCTACCTGTGCATCAACCTCGGCTCGCTTTCGCCCATCATCACAACCAACCTAGAAAAACACGTCGGTTTTTGGAGTGCATACCTCGTCCCCCTGAAACTCTTCGTTCTCGGCTTTTTCGTCCTCATCTCCGGCAAGAAACACTACGTCGTACGCCCTCCACGCGGCTCCATTATCATCGACTGTTTCCACGCCCTCCTCATCGCCCTACGCAATCACGGTGATATCGACGCTGCGCGTCCCTCGACACTTCCCGGGCGTTCCGTAAACTGGGACGAACAATTCATCTCGGAGCTCAAAATTGCGATCGCTGGGTGCAAGGTATTTCTCTTCTACCCGTTCTACTGGGTTGTCTGTATCCAAATGAGCAACAACTTCGTGTCGCAAGCCGGTCAAATGGAGCTACACGGCATCCCCAATGATGTCATGCAGAACATCGACCCAATCACCATCATCATCTTTATTCCTATCCTCGACCGCGTCGTATACCCGGCACTGCGCAGGCTTGGTATCCAATTCAAGCCCATGACACGCATCTTCTTCGGCTTTCTTCTCGGAAGTGCCGCAATGGCGTATGCCGCCGTCGTGCAGCATATGATATACAGCCGTGCACCATGCTATGACACGCCCCTCGTGTGCACTGCGGGCCTCAATGTGGACGGCTCGTACGCGCCAAATAAGATCCACGTTGCGGCGCAGACCCCTGCGTACTTTTTTATCGCGCTGTCCGAGATCTTCGCTGCTGTCACAGGGCTTGAATATGCATTCACCAAAGCGCCTACTAGTCTCAAATCGTTCGTCATGAGTCTGTTCCTGCTGACAAATGCATTTGGGGCGGCATTGGCGGCGGCGATCAGTCCACTGAGTGTAGATCCGAAACTGGTATGGATGTATGCGGGGTTGAGTGTTGCCTGTTTTGTAGCGGGGATGGTCTTCTGGAGGCTGTACAGTAGGTATAATAGTACGGAGGAGGAGTGCAGCGAATTAGAAAAGATACCAAAGAGCCCGGAACCATTCCGAGTGACGAGACGGAGCTTTGAGGATTCGAGAGAAGACAGGGAGGAGTGAGTTTGTGGAGACAGTAAAATCCTTCCGACTTCTAGGAGAATTATTGGCTACAATACTCTCTCAATCGCCTGAAGCTTAAACGTCTGGTGACACATGTAGCATTGCTGCTAGAATTATCATTCATAAGACATACATTTGTCCTCTTATATGTATCAATCATCCGGACTGGTATATGAATAGTATAGTCCTCTTGCGTTATACATTGATCTGCACAACGATCATAAATTGCTCCGGCTAAGCGGCCCCGCATCCCTGCAGTATCCTTAGCATGACTAATCACTCACCATCAGGAGCTGTAGTCCCTACTGTATATCCGATAAAAACTTTATTATGTCGTTGGCCACTTTATCAGGCTTCTCAACGACGATCCAGTGCCCGCACTGCTCGTACACTTCCAGCCTCTTCTTTCCTTCTGGAGTTCCTAGCTCTTTATGTATTCGTTCACTCATGGCTTTTGGCGCTGCGTAATCTGAGTCACCAGCGATGATCAACACCGGCTGTTTAATGTCGCCGAATCGTGGCGGCTGAGCGCTTGCAATGACCCTACAATTCGAGATGTAACCTTCTGCCGTGTTGCCGAGAATAAGTTCGCGGATGAACGCTCGTACGAGAGGATGTGTGGAGGGATGCGTTGCTGCTTCAGGGACAGTGTTGGCCATGGCTTCTATACCAGAATCTTGCACGGTCGCGATGCGCTTCTCAAAGATTGGGGCGAGATCTGGACTAGGATAGACACTGCCGATGAGGACGGCTGAGGAGAAGCGTGTAGGATGAGAAGCGGCGAGGTGAGCGGCGATGAATCTGGAGAGAAGATTAAGCATATGAGAACTATTCCGTGTGAATAGAACATACCCGCTCATGCTATGCCCGACAACAACAGCTCTCTCAATTTTGAGTGCGTCCATGAGCCCGACAACGTTTGCTGAAAGACTGTCTCTACTCTGTTCGACCTGTGTGTATGAACTACGACCGGCCCCGGTGTGGTCTGGGGCGATGCATCGATATCCATTCTTCGCGAGCTCTGGTATGATAGCATGGTAATAGTTCTGAGAAGAGCCGAGGCCATGAAGCAGAACAAGTGTCTCGCGAGTGGATTCGCTCAATGCTGTATCGGAGTAGTGGACTCGTGTGGAGTTCACCAGAAGGAAAGGCATTTCAGATAGGCTGATGGACCAAGAAGGGTGAAGCAATTGAATATACTATGGCGAAGGTGCATTGTTGACATGACGTCTGGAAGGACTGACACCGGGAGCTAGTCACTTTTGGGCCGAGGGGTATTGCAGACCAAGGCTAACCAGATTCATCGAAACACCACGCATCGCCCTGACTAGGCCGTATGCGGTGTATGTTGAGAACTTTGCTGGCTTCAATCTAAGAAGCGTCTTACCCATAGTACCGACTATAGCAATCGAGTTGCTCGATACGATCACTCAGTATGGCTAAGCGGGTGGACGCTCCTTTGTCATGGCAAGCCGACCAATTCCAGGACCTTAGTGGCACATCTTCGTCCACTCAAAAATTCGACAACCCGTATGATGTACTGATACACGGCTCCAACAACGATGCTGTAAGGGGCCTTCGACCACTGTGGAATCTTGACTGAAACTCAGTTTCATCGTAGGCGCTCATACAAGAACGGTACAGCAACCATCGGACGGGTCGAAACCAGCAGCAACGAGCGAAGTTACTGAGCAACGATTTTGCAGGTGTCAGCGTTGATCCAGTTCTATACAACCTAGTCAATGATTCATCATACAAAGACCCGCGGTATTGCCTTGTCTTTTGGGCCAGGCCAACCCAGCATGTCAAGAATCTTATCAAGCAGATTCAAGACATGATTGCTGCAGACTTTCCAAGTGAGCATACTACAGTGGCCCTGACCGTGTACTAAGATAGAGTAGAGTTATGGTTTATGCCCCAAACTTGTCTGCACATGACGACTTTGGAGATTACTCACTCCCGCACAGAAGCAGATGTCGCCCAACTCGTGGATGGCATTCTACCTGGAGTCACAGAGCTAACAGACTACACTTTCGATCATCGTGCACGCCTGATAAAACCCCTCATGAGCTTTGATGCCTCAGCATTTGCCCTCAGTTTTATTCCAGCCGCCGGTGAAAATCTTTCAGATGGCCGGACGGCATCAGATGACAAGTACACTTACCATCATCTGCGCCGCGACGTGTATAATCTCTCGAAGAAGCTTGTGGATGTAGATTCGCGATATACTGTACCATCAAGTCACCTGACTGTTGGTCGCTTCATCGATAAGGATGCTTTCAGCACGGCTGAAGGCACACCCGATGCTGAGAAGATGAAGAAGCTCGTCCAAAAGTTTGACGAGATCAATGATTGGCTACAGAGAGAATACTGGCCGACTTCAGATGGTCGTATCAAAGAGGGCGGAGAATGGATCGTCGGACAGACGCAAGGTCTTGATTTCCGCCGCGGCACACTGTGGTATGGAGGGGGAGCGAGTGTCCGTCTAGGAAAGGGATTCTAGAGATCATCCTTGATGGTCTCGAAGTCTCGAAGTCCTAAGAAGAGGTGCTACAGAAGAATTCTAGAGACCCCCTCTAGTTCATCGTGCATCCTGCTCATCGCCATCTCGCTACTAAATGGGGTGGTATACGCAGGAGATCTTCACGTCTTCGCTGTAGGCAAATCGTACAGGTATCGCAACCGTCATGCAAGGAGCAATCCCAGGTGATCGAAGCACGCCACTTACTAAATCCAAACTATGAGAAAGGACATAATTTCTTGGTGAGACGGTCAAGTGAACGCGGAGGTAGCTCCTGCCAATATGTATTCACTAGAAACACTTTCACCACACTGTTAGCCACTGTTCAACAATATTAGAAACTAGTTCAACCTGGTCCGTGGGACTTTGCTCACATGTTACCTCCCAAGCGAGTGATCGAACATCATCTTCACAATGTATGCTACACCATTCTCTGAATGGAAGAACAATCCCTCACCGCACAGACTGTCCGCATATAGGTTCCTCAGTCCTCCCGCCACTGATGTATCTCAACCTCATCACCAAGACTCATTCCCAATCGATCACAAGAAACTGAACTTCACCACAAAGCCCAACATGCCTCTACCTCTCGACGACCCCGACTGGGAACAATACTCAATCAAACCTGGCGTCCCATTCACGATAGCCAAGTCCACCGATACTATTCACCCCACCGTCCTTGATAATCACACCGACATAATTACCAATGCCCCGCCCTCCACAGTCATAAAGTACATCCTCGATTGGCTTTGCCATTTCAAACACATGAACCATCTCTCCAAGCCCGAAGACTTCTTCAAAGCTTTCGATAAGCCCGTACGATGCGCCCATAAATGGGAGGATGACCCTGACAGACGGTGTCCTTCATTTTGGGGTAAGGGGCTCAGTATAGGGCGAGAGAGAGTCTTTACGGCGATTCTGAGCCGGTACGGAGCGGGACTGAGCAAGACACTGGTTGAAAGGAAGGTAACTTGGAATGGTGGTGCAGAGTCGGTAGTAACCATGTACCGTGATCATCGGCCAGCAGAAATTACAATAAGGAGGTTGAGTCTTGGGCGACATGGAGATTGGATTTGGAATTGACATGTGAACAAGTGCGTATGAAGGAACTGGAGAAAGCTATGAGGGAGTAATCAGAGTTGCTAGGCTAAACATGGCCACCTACGTCGCTTAATGCGAGACTCGTCGTCTTGCTCAGCTACGACGTGACGAGAAAGCAAACTCAGCGTTTCCGCGATAGCTGAGTAATCTGTTGGGAGCGGGAAGTCGTGAGAGAGACAGTGTGATTCCACCATCTACGCCCTCTAGGGTTGGTAGTAGTAGCAGACGAGTCCAAAAGCTTGCATACTTGAGCTCCATTTGGCTATAACATCACTATTATAAGTAGAAAGTAGACGTGATTGAGGTCATTGAATGTATTCTATAATTATGTGTAGAGAACTAAGTTCTAGGAGACAGAGTCGAAGCTATTTAACCGTTTAGACACTAGTCCCGTTTAGGAAGTAGTATCTCTTACTTAAAGTACCTTCTAATAACACTCCCCTATACTAAGTATATATATATATACTTAGTAATATTAGAATAAAGGAAAGCTTAAAGTAAGTAATAGTAAGAGATAGTACTAAAAGAATAAAGGAAAGAGAGATATAAGAGAAATAACTAAGAGAGAAACGGCTGTAAGTAAGATAACTCTACTATAAACTAATTATCGTCTTTATTTAATTTAGTAGTAGTAAGGGTAGTTCTTTTATTCCTATATTAGTAATATTATTATAACTTATAATATACTATATAGATATAACTCTATTAGTAAATAATTCTTAAACTATATAATAGTATATTATAATATATTTAGACTATACTATAATTTACTAGTTTTAGATAAGAGCTATTATAGCTTAATTATCTATAAGAAGATAGAGAACTAGAATATTATAATTTATAAAGATCTCTTTTATATCTAGTAGAGCCTACTATAAGTAACTTATAGCCTTTAAGTAGGCTATATACTCTACTTTATATATCGACTTAGTAATATATGATTATCTCTTACTATTCTAGGCTACTAAGCTTCTATTTAATTAAAGGATATATACTATTAGACACGTGGCCTACCAAGTAATTACACATGTATATAGTAGTTATATATAAGTAGTTGTAAGGAGGTAGGCTCCACGCACTAACTAACTATACTAAAAGGACCGAATCTTAAAGCTACTACTTCAAGGGTAGAGCATACTACTTATATATAACTACTATATATATATAGAATCAACTAGTAGGCCACGTGCTCCTTATGTACCTAATATTATCTCCCTTCTTAAAGGCGCGTGTCCTTACGCGTTATGGGCATGCTACCTTATAAAAGATAAACTAAACTAGCCGTAACGGGCCTAGTATACGCGCTAGCCATACTAGGCCTAGTATAAACTATATATATATAATCGATATTCGTAATACCGCCTCTAGTACTAGATACGCTAACTTACTATAGTAACGTTACTACTATATTATCTATTATATATATAAAGTATATATAATATAGTAAGCTAAATAGAATCGTATAAAATTTAATAATAGTTAACTAGACCGAGAGTTAAACCCGTAACCCTATAGTAGCTTTAAGATTATATAAGGAGGCGGGCTCTATATACTAACTAACTATACTAAAAGGACCGAATCTTAAAGCTACTACTTTAAGGGTAGAGTATACTACTTATATACGACTACTATATACATGTAGAATCAACTAGTAGGCCACGTGCTCCTTACGTGCCTAATAGTAGTATACTCTACCCTTAAAGTAGTAGCTTTAAGATTCGGTTCTTTTAGTATAGTTAGTTAGTATATAGAGTCTATCTTCTTATATATACGGAGGTAGACTTAGTAGTATTAGAATCTAAACCCTAAGAAGTATCCGAGAATATATTAATTTCTATTATATCTTTAGACTTCTTTAGTATAAGATATTAGTTAATAGTATACTTAATATATTATAATATACTAAAGGCTATTTAAGTATATTACTCTAATAGATTTATATTAAAAGTAGTATATATTCTAACTATAAAGGTAAGATCTAGACGTGTACTAGTAATAAGATAATTAAGTAACCTAATTAGTTATATATATATAAGCTAGTATTCTTAATTAATAATTTCTTCTAATCTTATTAGAAAGGTATTTATATTAACTTATTAGGCACGTGCCTACTAGTTAATTATACATGTATATAGTAGTTATATATAAGTAGTATACTCTACCCTTAAAGTAGTAGCTTTAAGATTTAGTTCTTTTAGTATAGTTAGTTAGTATATAGAGCCCGCCTTCTTATATAATCTTAAAGCTACTATAGGGTCACGGGTTTAACTCTTAGTCTAGTTAACTATTATTAAATTTTATATGATTCCGTTTAGCTTACCACGTTATATATACTTTATATATATAATAGATAATATAGTAGTAATATTATTACGGTAAGTTAGCGTGTCTAGTACTAGAGGCGGTATTACGAATATTAATTATATATATATAGTTTATACTAGGCCTAGTGTAGCTAGCTATAAAGAGTAAAGACGTAGGATAGTAGTCTAACAGTTTATAGAGAGACATAGGAATGTATTTATAGAGTAATCTTACTCTTATATAAGGTTGATTCCTAACAAGTAGGAATCGGTTTATATAGTCTACTTATATAGTAACCTCGCTTAACTTAGCTAACTTAACCTAGCTCTAGCCACTACGTGGCTATATAGATTAGAATAGTCTATATAGGTCCGTTATAGTTCCCGTCCTAATAATATCCTTCTTCTTTTTATACTTCGCCCTAAAGTACTTAAGTATATATAATTCTAAGTCTCTATAATCTATTATATACCTATATATCTATAACTAAGTTCCTATAACGTTATAACTATCCTTAATATAGGTGAACTCGAGATTCTAGTTTACTTTTATTAGTTTATACACGCGCTTATCCCTTACTTCGTGGCTACTACCTAGGACACGTAATCGCTACTTTAGTCGAGTATATATTTAGCTTCGCTCGCCTTTAATTTTATTCTCTAGTATATCTATCTTACTCTTAAGGTAAGTCGTTAATTCATATACTATCTTCCCTAGTTTAGGTTTAGAAGGGTCTATAGTAGTCTATTCTTATTAGAACTAGTCCTATATAACCTATTCGCGTTATTATAGTTACTGATTTAGCTTCGTTAATCGCTATTAAGGGTAGATGAATATTCCTTCCTTAGATCTCTAGCTAATATATATATATAGATATCTAATACTAGTCCTATCTCTAAGCCTACCTCCTCCTCTTATAAGACTCGCTCTAAAGGCATCGCCTCCTCCCTAGCTACGCCGGCTAAGAAGCCTACCTATCGCGGTAGTATAAAGGCGCGCTCTAAGTCGGAGAAGAGAGTAGCTAGGGCTACTACTACTACTACCTCTACCACTAATATAGCTACTAGTCGCTCTAATCTAGGTAATCCTAGTACTAAACTTATGGATAAAGTGGTTATAGGTTCTCCTCTTACTCTAAAGCGCACGCCGTCTACTCTACCTCCTCTAGAGGATAAAGAAGATCTTATTATAGACGATAATCGCGAGCCCTTACGCTTACCTACGCCGCCGTCTTACCGCTCTTCCTTCCGGTCTAATATAGACTAATTTAGTCGCTCTAGGTCCTTTTAGGACCTTAATATTTACTCTAAACCCTAGTCTACTAATAATAAGGTCTAGGTCGCCGAGGATACTAAACGTGGTTATAGTTTACGCTATAGAAAAACGGCGAACTACGGTTTAATATACTATAAGTATATTAAGAGCTATATAGCCGGCTCTAAATATCTCTTTCGCTCTAACTCTAGTATTAGCTACTACTCTACTAACCGCGATGGGCCTATACGCCCTATCTTTACTCTATCTACCCGCTACCGCCGCTATACCGTAACTAGTAAGACTTATCTATAGATAAGTATAATAGGCTATCTTAATCTAGTATAATCTAAAGTAGTCCGCGCTAATATATTCTTAGGTTCCTATATATATATAAGATATATATAACGACCTTCGCGTCCGCGAGACCCTCGGGGGTCCTTATAGCCGCCTATCTACTATATAGAGGGAGTTTAGGGAGCGCTATAAGCTCTTTCTAGAGGTTATTAAAGTATAAGTTACGAGCACGTTAATTATTTTTAACACCCGTTGATTTTTCTAGCCGCCGCGAGATCCCTAGCGCCTAGGCTATCTATTCTAGGGAGTCTATTCTAGCTATAGAGGCCGTAAAGAGGATTTACTCTATCCCCCTCTATCCGTCTCACGCTACTAACGGATCTTATAAGAGGTCTACTATTTCTCCCTCTAAGTCGCCTTATAAGAGGGTATATATTCCCTTCTAGATTATTCTAGATTATATTAGCTAACTTTAGACCTAGTCGCTGCGCTCCGGCGCTTAAGGCTCTTCCCTCTAGGCTCTAATAGATCGGGTTATTACTCTAGAGGCTAAGGTTATCGTTCTCCGCCGCTATATCGTGCGGTTAGAGAGGACTATACTAGAGGTTAGGACGGATAATAAGATAGAGGAGTAGCTCTATAGTTCTAGCTCTATATATTAGCTCTATACCTAGCTCTATATATTCTAGATCTACTATAGATGGTGCGCGCCGGCTCTATTTACCTAGCATTTATCCGTTTTAGTCCTTTTTAGACCGTTTAGATACCTATTAGCTAGTTTCTAGTAATTTAATTCTTAACTTAATAATATTATATGTACGCTCGCTTAGCTTATAACTATCGGTTTCTATATTCTAATTTTCCTTAAGTCATCTAAGTATGGGCACCGTATATAAATTAGTTTATCTCTATAAATTCTATTAGAGTACCCGAACTAGTAGCCTAGTAGTTATTAGTTCGGGTACTCTAATCTTTTATATTTTATATTAAGAGTTTAATTCTATGGTAGGGTACCTTTTTTTAGGTTCTTAGTCCTATGTTTTTCTCGTATATAATAGTCTATATTAGTCTATTCTAGACTCTTCTATATTATTCTATTATAGTATATCGCGTCGCGTTCCTAAAATAGTTATTTATGCTTTCTTCGCGTCTAGTAACCGTATAACGCTTAAATTATAGGGCTGCTATATAGAGTTTTCCTAGTGCGCGTCTAGATTTCCTAGTTTAGTACTTCGTTCTCTATGGTATCCTTCTTCTTTTTATAACGACCGTGACGTTACTATACTTATATTAATAATACGCTATTCTATATCTTTTACTTATATATAGCCATTATAGAACTTAAGATATATACCGCTAGTTCCCAGGTATTCTCGTCCTTAGTATAGTCCTTCTAACGGATTCTATATTTCTAAACACCGTCTTTATTAATCCTATGTTTGATAATATGGTCCACTTCGAACACGTCTAGTCTATCTTAGGGTATAATAGAGTGTAACTACACGTTCGTGCGGCTATACACGTTAGATTGAAATCTTTCGAGTAGTAAGACGTGGAACACGTTATGGATTCTTATATCGCTTCCTAAGTCGAGCTTATAGACTCTTATACTAATACGACGTTTGATTCGGAAGGGACCAGCCATTTTATAATTAAGCTTCTTATTTACTTACGATGTTCGTATATTACGGACGTTAAGAAGGACCTTATCGCCCTCCTCGTACGTCTAATCCTTAGCTAATCTATTATAGTAATTTATATACGAGTCGTTTACTTATTAGATTATAGCGCGATAGTTATGTATGGTTTCGAAGATTTTAATCGCTAATTTCTAAGCGTGGACGTTCACGTCTATTATTCGATTAAATTAGACCGTCTAAGGCTTAAAACCTATCCTTAGACTACGTCCGAGGTTCGCCTAGAAAGGTATAATATCTATTATACTATAACGACTATTATTATATACGAACTCTACTATACTTAGTAGGGAGGCCTAGTCGTCCTACTCGAAATTATAGAATATACATAGGTAGGCCTCGAGCGTCTAGTTCTATCACTCTATCTAGCTATCCGTCTAAGGATAAAATACTATAGATATATTTCTATTTATACTTACTATTTCGTAGAATAACATCTAGAATTTAGACGTGAAGGTACTTCCTCGGTCCGTAACGATTCTTTTTAGTATACTATAGACCTTAATAATCTCGTTCTAGAACACCTACGCTAGTTCTTTAGATGTAATCGTCTTCTATACCGGGATATACCTAGATATCTTTATAAGTCTATCCACGATAATAAGAATAGAATTATAACTTATCCTAAGTATCTCGCTTAGAGGTAAGTTAACTATAAAGTCTATAGTAACGTCTTCCTATATAAAGAGAGGGGCTAAAAGAGGCTATAAATTCCTATATGGCTTATGTCTAGGGGCCTTCATTCTTTAATAAATCGGATAAGTAGCTATCTATTCTTTAATGTACTTAGGTATATCTTCCTAAAAATAGTACTAACGAATTAAGCTTAGGGTACGTATATACCTAAAGTATTCTACTAGGTTAGCGTTATAGTATCGGCTAACTACATTAAATCGCGCGTTACCCGTCGGTATATAGTACTTTCTATTATAGTAAAGTAAGCCGTCCACGAAGGTCTACTTATAGTCTACTTTAGTCCGTAATAACCTATCTTACTATATTTTATGTAACTTTAAAACTATCGGGTCTATCTTCTATAGATCTATAATTAACTAGGCGAGGTTAATTAGATATTCACGCTAGGCATTATCGCCCTTCCTAATAGCGCTAATAAATAGCCTACTAGAGACTTCGGTACCGCGTCTTTAGTTACCGGCTTTGGTCTTAGAGATTCGATTACCAGTATTAACGTTAGCATCTTGCTAATCGCCTAATAACTTAAAATCTAACCTCGTCCTTAAGAGTTAGGCCTATAGCTACTCTAGGACCCTATGGCTACTATAATTCTAGGCGCCTTCTTTATAGTTAGGTCTTCTTAACATCCTATTAGCTAGGTTTATACTTCTAGGTTAATAGTAGATTATAAAGTGAAAGTTCGTAAGCCACTTAGCCTATTAGACCTATTAACGGTTTAAAACCGTCATGCTTATAAACCTCTTTAAGTTATAGTAATTAGTTAGTAACTCGACGTTATATATAGTACCTTTAAGATAATATCGCTACTATTTAAACGACTCTACTATTACTAGTAGCTCTTAGTTATAGATAGTATATCTAGTCTTAATATCGACCATTTTACGTGAGAAGAACATAACTAGATACTATTAGACCTTTTTAGACTTAGTTAGTCTAGGCTAGGAGAGAATATCTAAGATTATAAATCCTAACGCGTCGGTTTCGATATAGATAGGTTTAGTTAGGTCGAAGTACACTAGTAATAGGGTAGTTATAAATGCCTCTTTGATTTTCTTAAAGAAGGCCCTTTCGCCTTCTAATAATTCTATAGACTATGATTTAATATTATACTATTTCTATCTACCGCGGACCGTAATAGACGAATCTATAGTAGTAGTACGCGCGTTAAGCGGTACTACTAGCTAGGAGAAATACTTAACGAATTTTTAGTAGTAATTAGCGAATCTAATAAAGACACGTATATCTTAAACCGATTTTAGTTTAGGCTAGTCCACGATAGTAGCGACTCTATCCCTTTCTATGGTTATACCTTGATTAGTAATAACGAAGCTAAGGAAGTTAACGTGGTCCTAGTGGAACTCGTATTTAGATAGCTTAATATATAGCTTATATTTTTCTAGTCTATCTAGGACTACGCGTATATACTAGATATATTCTTCTTCGTTATTAGAGAAGATAAGGATATTATTAAGGTATACGATGCACGTCGTGTTAAGTAGGTCTACTAGCGCGTTATTAATATACGCTTAGAAGGTTCCTAGCGCGTTAGTTAGTCTAAAAGGGACTACTATATACTCGAAGTATCTATAACGGGTCCTAAACGCCGTTTTCTACTTATCGCCCTTCTTAATATATAGGCGGTAGTAGATATCGCGTAGATCGAGCTTAGTAAAGATCTTCACGCGCCCTAGTCTATTAATAGACTTAGAGATAAGAGGTAGTAGATAATAATTCTTTCGTGTAATATTATTTAGGCTACGGTAGTTAATATATAGACGGAGACTCCTATCCTTCTTCTTTATAAAGAGGATTAGAGCTCCGGCTAGAGATATACTAGGCCTAATCTATTCTCGTGTAAGGTTCTTTTCGATATATTCTTAGAGGACCTATAGCTCGGGTTCTAATAGAGGGTAGATAGGTCCGTATAGGGGTTATTAACCATCTTCAAGGTTAATAGTAAGGTCAGTAGATTAGTATTAAGGTAATTCGGACGAGTCGATCGCTAACGCGATATATTAGTATATTTTATACTAATATAGTAGGTTTTCGTCTACTTTAATACTAAGCTCTCTATTTTAAGTAAGTAAGAGGACGTAGATAGCGGAGATTACCTTTTTATAGTCCTTCTAGAATTATTCGTCGTTGACTAGCTATACTAGATTCTATTATAGTAGGTACATACGCCAGCCAGCTGTTTTCTAGATGAAGTCTAGTTTCGGGTTATGTTTTTCGAGCTACGGTATACCGAGAATCATGTTAAAGGGACTATCTACCACGATAAAGGTTAAGTAGTAGGGTTTCTACTTCCCCCCGCTATCCTAGATACTATATTTAATAGTATAGGTACCCTATAATTTAATAGAACCGTCGATACTATAGAAGGTAGTATCTATTAGTACTTAAATATCGACGTTAAGTTCTCGTACTCGTTAAGTTAATATAACGTTAGTAGCTAAACCGCTATTAAGTATTATAGTCTAATGTTATCCATGAGGGACCTCGATAGGCCTAGCCTATAGTTTAATATACTAGTTAGCTAGTTATCCCTCTATTTTAGTTACGCCTATAAGTCGCGAGGGTTCCTTATAGATAGTTAGTTTTTTATATTATATACCGGGTAGTTAGGCGCGATATGTCCTAGCTACTAGTACTTATAGTATATAACTAACTTAGTATCTATATTAGTATTCGGTAGTTTCCCTAAGCGGCACTCGGGTACTATATAGCCTATCCTACTATAGGTATAGTAGGTAACTTTAGGTTATTTATACGAGTCGTTTCTCGCGTCTCGATATATCGACTAGTAGAAAGATCCGTAGTACGGGCCTCGTCTTCTCGAGTTCGTAGAGTAGTAGCGCCTACGAGGTATTCCGCACGATCTATTACTAAACCGGTCCTCTTTAGACGATTTTATATCGGATTAGATTAATAGGGATAGTCGTGCGCCTATACGACGTTAGTTATTTATTATATACTAATATCGTTCTACGAGATTCGTGAGTGCCTAAAGGTTAGTAGAGATAGATATTATAAGGTCGATACGTTCCTTTACGCTTGGGTTAAGGGACCTTTTAAAGTCGTCGTATTATCGAACTATACAATCTTCCTTAGCTTCTCTCTAAAGAGGTCGGAGGTATTCAAGAAGTTATAACGGGGATTATCTCTCTCGCTATTAAGTCTTAAAGATATGGCTCTAAGCCTATTTACGTCGCTCGGCTCTATTACTAAAGTATTAAAGAAGGAATTTAGTAAACGTGTTCTAGTTATACACATCCTTAGGGTGTTTAATTCGATGTACTATCTAACGTTTAGATGGCGTTAGGTCTAGGTAGTTCTATACGAACCTAATCTTATTACTATCGTTCATGAATAGATAGAAGAATCAGCTATACTAGTAAGCCTATTTATAAAAGCTCCTCCTGGTTTTACCGTCGAAGTAAGGTAGTTTCTTAGGCTAAGGTAACTAGGATAGTAATAGACTTAGTTAGACTGTTTCGGCTTAAGTTAATCTATATTAGTATAGATTAGTTACTACTAGTACTAAAGCGCGTAGTACGGCTTCAAGTCTAGCGGTTTATCCTCACGCTTCGTCAAGTTCACAAAGTTACTACTCAAGCTAAGCCTAACGCTACCTCTCCGTGTATAGCTTAGTATATATATTATCGTAAGGCGTGGTTAACGTTAGTCGGTTCTAACGAATTAATTCGTTAACGTTAATAGGGTCTAGTCTTATAGTAAGGATAGGTCTAGTATAGTATAAACTAGACCGCGATAGAGTATAATAGACTCCTTCCTTATTATCTAGGTAATCTTTCACGGTTATATAGAATACCGTACTAGTTATTAGTGCGATAGCCTATAGGGTATACTTATTAGTGGAGGTGGTTATAGAGAGACTATTCTCTTCGTTTAGATTTAGAGAGAGTCTCTTATATAAGGTAGTACCACGGGTATTATAGCGCGTAGTAGGAGCTATCTCTATAAGCTACTATTATACTATATAGAGAGGAATTAAAATATAAAGAGTAAAGACGTAGGATAGTAGTCTAATAGTTCATAGAGAGACATAGGAATATATTTATAGAGTAATCTTACTCTTATATAAGGTTGATTTCTAACGAGTAGGAATTGGTTTATACGGTCTACTTATATAGTAACCTCGCTTAACTTAGCTAACTCAACCCAGCTCTGGCCACTACGTGGCTACATGGATTAGAATAGTCCATATAGGTCCGTTGTGGTTCCCGTCCTAACACTAGCGCGTATACTAGGCCTATTATAGCTAGTTTAGTTTATCTTTCGTAAGGTAGATACCTATAACGCGTAAGGGTACGCGCCTTTAAAAAGGGGAGATATTATTAGATACGTGCCTACTAGTTAATTATACATATATATAGTAGTTATATATAAGTAGTATACTCTACCCTTGAAGTAGTAGCTTTAAGATTCGGTCCTTTTAGTATAGTTGGTTGGTGCGTGGAGCCCGCCTCCTTATATAAATATAAGGATTATAGATGTAGAATAGTAGTCTAATAGGTTATAGGAGGATTCGGGAATATATTTAAAAGGGTAGTCTACTCTCTTAATAAGGTTAATTCCTAAAGAGTAGGAATTAAGTATATACGGCCTACTTATATAGTAGTCTCGCTTATTCTAGCTGGCTTACCCTAGGTCCACCTATTACGGACTATACTAGACTATAGTATTCTAGTTAAGTCTATTCTAGTATTAGCCCTAATAATATTCTTCTTCTTTTTATGCTTCGCCCTAAAGTACTTAGCTATATATAAATCTATAATTCTATAAGCGTTATATTTATACGCGTATCTAATTAAATCTATATAACGTTATTAATAGTCTTTATATTAGTAAACTTAAGCTCTAGTTTACTTTTATTTATATACGCGCTTATCTCTCACTTTATAGCTACTACCTTAGAGGTAGCTCCGCGGGTTATATAACTACTATATTAACTAAGCTTATATTTAGTTCTCTTATTCTAAATTTTCTTCTCTAGTATATCTATCTTACTCTTAAGGTAAGTCGTTAATTTATATACTATCTCCTTTAGTTTAGATCCGTTCGGGTCTAGAGTAGTCTATTTTAGTTAGAGCTGGTTCTATATAATCTATTTGCGTTATTATAGTTACTAATTTAGCTTCTTTAATTACTTTTAAGGCTAAATAAGTATTCTACTCTTAGATCTCTAGCTAATATATATATATAGATATCTAATACTAGTCCTATTTCTAAGCCTACCTCCTCCTCTCGTAAGACTTACTCTAAAGAGATTATCTCTACCCCGGCTATACCGACTAAAAAATCTACTTATTATAGTAGTATAAAGGCGCGCTCTAAGTTAGAGAAGAAGGTAGCTAAGGCTACTACTACTATTACTACTAATATAGCCACTAGTTGCTCTAATCTAGGTAATTCTAGTACTAGTATTACGGAAGAGGTAGCTATAAAGCCTATCTATACCTACTTGCGCCGCCTATCTACTCTATTTTCTTTAGAGGATAAAGAAGATCTTATTATAGATAATAATTAAGAGTTTACGTCTTCGCCGCCTCGCTCTAAACACCGTTCCTCTTTTTAGTCTAATATAGACCGACTTAGTTACTCTAGGTCCTTTTAGGACCTTAATATTTACTCTAAACCTAGCCCTAGTAATAATAAGGTCTAGGTCGCCGAAGATACTAAACGTAGTTATAGTTTACGCTATAGGAAAACGGCGAACTACGGTTTAATATACTTTAAGTATATTAAGGCTCACGCTACCGGCTCTAAATATCTCTTCCACTCTAACTCTAGTATTAGCTACTACTCTACTAACTACGACGGGCCTATATACCTAATCTTTAAGCTCCCTATCTACTACCGCCGCTATACTATCCTTAGTAAAGTTTATCTTTAGGTAAGTCTATTAGGCTATTTTAGTCTAGGGTAATCTAAAGTCGTCCATGCTAATACGTTTTTAGATTTCTATTTATATATAAGATATATATAACGATCTTCGCGTCCGCGAGACTCTTAGTAGTTCTAGCAGTTACCTAGCTTCTATACGTAGGGAGTTTAGAGAGTACTATAAGCTCTTCCTAGAGGTTATTAAAGTATAAGTTTAGAAACCGTTAATTATTATTAACCTTAGCTTATAATTTTTAGTCGCCGCGAGATTCCTAGCGCTTAGACTACCTATTCTAGGGAGTTGGTTTTAGCTACTAAGGCCGTAGAAGAGATTTATACTATTTCTTTCCGCCCGCCTTATACTACTAACGGGTCTTATAAGAGATCTACTAGTTCTCCTTCTAAGTTACCTTATAAGAGGGTATATATTCTATTCTAGATTATTCTAGACCGTGTTAGCTAACTTTAGGTCTAATCGCTCCGCTCTAGCGCTTAGTTATTATCTTACTAGGCTCTAACTAAGCGCGTGGTTACTCTAGAGGATAAGGTCTCTAACCTCCGTTACTCTATTACTTAGTTAGTTCGTTCGCTATACTCTAAGAGTAATAATAAGATAGAGGAGTAGCTCTATAGCTCTATTTACTAGGGTTTCTATATAGTATGTATTAGCTCTATCTACCTGGTTTCTATCCGTTTTAGTCCTTTTTAGACCGTTTAGATACCTATCTACTAGTTTTCTAGTAATTTAATTCTTAACTTAATAATATTATGTACGTTCTTATTTATTCTATAACTATTAAATTTTAGGTTCTAATTTCCTTTAAGTTACTTAAGTATAGGTATCGTATATAAATTAGTTTATCTCTCTAAATTATATTAGAGTACCCGAACTAGTAGCCTAGTGGTTATTAGTTCGGGTACTCTAACCTTTTATATTATATATTACGAGTTTAATTCCGTAGTAGGGTACCTTTTTAGTTTCTTAGTCCTATATTCTTCTCGTATATAATAGTCTATATTAGTCCATTCTAGACTTCTCTATATTATTCTATTATAATATATCGCGTCGTGTACCTATAACGGTTATTTACGTTTTCTTCGCGTTTAGTAACCATGCATCGCTTAAATTATGGGGCTGCCTTATAGAGTTTTTCTAGTGTACGTTTAGAATTCGTAATTCGATACTTTATTCTCTATAGTATTCTTCTTCTTTTTATAACGGCCCCGACGGCGCTAGGTTTACGGTAGTAACGTGTTATCCTATAACCTCTATTTATATATAGCTATCGCGGTACTTAAGATATATACTATAGGTTTCTAGGTGTCCTTATCCTCGGTGTAGTTCTTCCAACGAATTTAATACTTTTAGATACCGTTCTCGTCGAGCCCATGTTCGATAATATAGTCTACTTTATATACGTCTAGTCTATCTTAGGGTATAATAGAGTATAATTATACGTTCGTGCGTTTATACACGTTAGGTTAAAACCTTTTAAGTAATAAGACGTGGAATATATTATAGACTTTTATATTATTTCCTAGGTCGAGCTCGTAGGCTCTTATACTAATATAACGTTTAATTCGGAAGGGACTAGCCATTTTATAATCGAGCTTTTTATTTACTCGCGATATTTATATATTATAGACGTTAAGAAGGACTTTGTCTCCCTCCTTATACGCTTAATCTTTAACTAACCTATTATAGTACTTTATATATGACTTATTCGCTTACTAGATTATTACGTAATAGTTACGTGCGGTTTTAAAGATTTTAATTGCTAGTTCCTACGTATAGACGTTAACATCTATCGTTCGGTTAAACTAGACTATATAAGGTTCGAAATCTATCCTTAGACTATATTCTAGGTTTGCCTAGAAGGGCGTAATACCTATTATACTATAACGACTATTATTATACGCGAATTCTACTATACTTAGTAGAGAGGCCTAGTTATCTTATTTAAAATTATAGAATGCACGAAGGTAGGCCTCGAGCGTTTGGTTCTATCGCTCTATCTAACTATCTATTTATAGATGGAATACTATTAATATGTTTCTATTTATACTAGCTATTTCGTAGAATAACGTCTAGAATTTAGACGTGAATATACTCCCTCGGTCCGTAACGATCCTTTTTAGTATACCATAGACCTTAATAATCTTATTCTAGAATACTTATACTAGTTCTTTTAATATAATTATCTTCTATATAGGGATATACCTAGACATCTTTATAAGTCTATCTATGATAATAAGAATTAAATTATAACTTATTCTAAGCATCTTGCTTAGAGGTAAGTTAACTATAAAATCTATAGTAATATCTTCCTATATAAAGAGGGGGACTAGTAGAGGCTATAAGTTCCTATATGGCTTATGCCTAGGTACCTTTATTCTTTAATAAATTAGATAAGTAGCTATCTATTCTTCGACGTACTTAGGTATATCTTTCTAAAAATAGTACTAATAAATCGAGCTTAGGGTGCGTATATACCCAAAATATCCTATTAGGTTAGTGTTATAGTATCGGCTAACTATAGTAAATCGTGCGTTACCCGTCGGTATATAGTACTTTCTATTATAGTAGAGTAAGCTATCTATAAAGGTCTACTTATAGTCTACTTCGGTCTATAATAACCTATCTTACTATATTTTACGTAACTTTAAAACTATCGGGTCTATCTTTTATAGATCCACGATTAACTAGGCGAGGTCTACTTAATATACACGCTAGGTACTATCGCCCTCCCTAATAGCGCCGATAAATGGCTCGCTAGGGACTTTGGTACTACGTCTTTAGTTACCGGCTTCGGTCTTAT
Source organism: Pseudovirgaria hyperparasitica (assembly GCF_010093815.1). Classification (NCBI taxonomy): domain Eukaryota; kingdom Fungi; phylum Ascomycota; class Dothideomycetes; order Acrospermales; family Acrospermaceae; genus Pseudovirgaria; species Pseudovirgaria hyperparasitica. The sequence goes on from NW_022985553.1 coordinate 1,783,994, forward strand.
AAATTCGATTACCGGTATTAGCGTTAGTATCTTACTAATTATTAGATAACTTATTATCTAATCTCGTCCTTAAGAGTTAGGCCTATAGCTACTCTAGGACCCTATAGCTACTATAATTCTAGGCGTCTTCTTTATAGTTAGGTCTTCTTAATATTCTATTAGCTAGGTTTATACTTCTAGGTTAATAGTAGATTATAAAGTAGAAATTTATAAGCTACTTAGCCTATTAAATCTATTAACGATTTAAAACTATCGTGCTTATAAACCCCTTTAAGTTATAGTAATTAGTTAGTAACTTAACGTTATATATAGTACCTTTAAGATAATATCGCCACTACTTAAACAACTCTACTATTACTAGTAGCTCTTAGTTATAAATAGTATATCTAGTCTTAACATCAGCTATCTTACACAAGAAGAACGTAACTAGATACTATTAGACCTTTTTAGACTCTATTAGTCTAGGCTAGAAGAGTATACCCGAGATTATAAATCCTAATATATTAGTTTCGACGCGAATAGGTTTAGTTAGATTAAAGTATACTAGTAATAGGGCGGTTATAAATACTTCTTTAATCTTCTTGAAGAATATTCTTTCGACCTTAGTTAATTTAATAGATTATGATTTAATATTACGCTATTTCTATCTACTACGGACCGTAATAGACGAGTTAGTAGTAGTAGTATACGTATTAAGTAGTGCGGCTAAACGGGAGAAGTATTTAATAAATTTTTAGTAGTAGTTAGCGAAGCTAATAAAGACACGTATATCTTAAACGGATTTTAGTTGAGGCTAGTCTATAATAGTAGTAACTCTATCTTTCTCTATGGTTATATCTTAATTAGTAATAACGAAGCTAAGAAAGTTAATATAGTCCTAATAGAACTCGCATTTGGATAGCTTAATATATAGCTTATACTTTTCTAGTCTATCTAGAACTATATATATATGCTAGATATACTCCTCCTTATTATCTAAGAAGATAAGGATATTATCTAGGTACATGATATATATCGTATCGAGTAGGCCTACTAGCATGTTATTAATATACGCTTAGAAGGTGCCTAGCGCGTTAGTTAGTCTAAAAGGGACCATAGTATACTTAAAGTATCTATAACGGGTCCTAAAAGCCGTTTTTTATTCGTCGCCTTCCTTAATACGAAGGCGATAGTAGATATTATATAGATTAAGCTCCCGAACGACAAAGCGCCCGGGCTAGACGGAATTCCGAATCGATGCCTTAAGAGGACCATATAGGCGACCTTACCGATTATAGGCCATATATTCCGAGCGTGCGCCCGTATAGGATACTACCTATAGAGCTTCTAAACCGTATATATAGTTATACTCCTAAAACTAGGGAAGAGCCTAAACACGCCGAAGGGATGGAGGCCGATCGCCCTCCTCTCCTACCTTAGTAAGGTACTAGAAGCTACGATTACTAAGAAGATAAGTATAGTAGTATAGGTACACGGCCTTCTCCTAGTAAACCAGAAGGCGAAGGTAGGAAGCTCCCTAATCATAGCCATTTAATATATCCTTAAGGTCATCTAGACTATATAGAAATAAGAACGAGTCGTTACGCTACTCTCCCTAGACATAGTAGAGGCGTTTAATAAGGTAAACCATATAAGACTTATCTATAACCTCCGGATAAGGCGAATACCTAAGTGGATTATACGATTTATATAGTCCTTCCTCGCGTAAAGGACTACTTAAATATATATCCCCGGATACCGAAGCGAATATAAGAAGACGGTATACGGTATCCCGTAAGGGAGTACTATCTCCCCGATTCTCTTCCTCTTCTTTATAGTAGACCTCCTTTAGAGAATAGAATATATAGAGGTAGTTAGATACGCGGACGATATATACCTCCTCGCGGTCGATAGTAGTACTAGTAGAATATATACACGACTCGAACAAGACCACGAGAAATGCGTCTAGTAGATAAAGCGCTATGGAGTAAAATTCGCACCTGAAAAATACTAGCTTATATACTTTATTAACTACTATAGAGGATAGACTACTAGGGAGAGGGCACGTCGCCCCTAAATCGACGCCTTTATAGAACTACTAGTATAGAGTATATAAGCACTCGGCGTTATAATCGATAATAAGCTAAAATAGGGACCATAGGTGGTATACGCCGTCTCTAGAGCCCTCTAGATAGAAACCGCTATATACCGGATTACGGTATCCACGTGGGGAATAGCCCGGGATAAGGCGAGATAGCTATACGTCTCCCTAGCACGCCTAGCCTTTATATACGGACACGAGTACTAGTATACGGCCCTTACATAAGCTCGGCGGGTAAAGCTTAAGTCCATATAAAACCGTATACTCCGCCTTATCTCCGGCGTATATAAAGCTACTAACACGACGCTCCTCTAACGCGAGATAAACGTAACGAGTATATAGAACTTCTACTAGATATAGAGACTTATATACTTTACTAAATAATAAGTATAAGAACGTGGAGAAGATAGGGTATATACCTTCGCCGTACTACGTACACGTATCCGCGCGTATTACTAGGCCCTCCCTACTATAGAATAAACTCGAGTATAATATAAATACTATATAGAGGCGGACTCGAGCTAGACCGTATAGGAGGTTCGAAATAACCCAGATACCGTCCCGAGCTAATAGAGCCCTAAGGAGCTTAGCCGCGTTATATAGTTATAGATGTAGGATAAATAGAGGGAGGTACTTAAAGCCTAGTGGGCCTCCTAATAGGATAGGTATCTAGAATAGATCTGAGGGCCTTAGAAGGAACTAAGTAAATAGATGTATAAAGGGCTAACGAAGGCCTAAGCATCTATACTCCTCTAAGCCTAAATAGGTACTATAGGTCTCCTATATTACCTCTACTAGAGAGGCGTCCTAGATATATCTTCCTAGTATAAGGACTACGGCCGGAGAGGTATAATACGCCACTACCTCGCGACGTACTCTAGCCTCTATACTCTAAGATAAGCCCTTATCCGTATAATAAGGACCTCTAATATTACGCGATAGCTTAATAAGTACTCTAAGGATATCGCCCGATAGATGCTCGTATACCTTCCTCTCCCCTAGTTCTAGTAGACCCGCGTATATATACTAGAAGAAGCCTAATATATGCCGGAAGAACCCCGGTATACGTCGGAAGAACCCCGGGAGAACCGCGATTATTAGTTAAGGGCAGCCCTTAACTAATAATCTCCGTACCTACACGTGCTACCTAAGGGTAAACCATTATAATATAGGCTATAGGCCTATAGGTAGCCCCTAGGGCTATATATATATAAAGAACGAGAGGATAGATAGAGCGTAGTTATGGATATAAGGGAGTTTTTCCTATTCGTAGGTTTCTTCTTATATAGTAGCTTAGACTAGAGGAGGCATGCGCCTATAGAGTGGTACTCTACCTAGTTTACTAATATTATTATTATTATTATAGATTAAGCTTAGTAAAGATCTTTACGCGTTCTAGTCTATCGATAGACTTAGAGATAAGAGGTAGTAGATAATAATTCTTTCGTGTAATATTATTTAGGCTATAGTAGTTAATATATAGACGGAGACTCCTATCCTTCTTCTTTATAAAGAGGATTAGAGCTCCGGCTAGAGATATACTAGACCTAATCTATCCTCGCGTAAGGTTCTTTTTAATATATTCTCGAAGGGCTTATAACTCAGGTTCTAAAAGAGGGTAGATGGGTCTATATAGAGGTTACTAGCTATCTTTAAGATTAATAGTAAGGTCGGTAGGTTAGTATTAAGGTAGTTTAGAGGAATTAATTACTAACGTGATATATTAGTATATTTTATACTAATGTAGTAGGTTTTCGTCTACTTTAATACTAAGCTTACTATTTTACGTAAGTAAGAGTACGTAGATAGTAGAGATCGCCTTCTTATAATCTTTCTAGAATTATTCGTTGTCGATAAGCTATACTAGTTCCTATTAAGATAGATTTATACGCTAGCTAGCTATCTTCTTAAGGAAGTCTAGTTTTAGGTTATATTTCTTAAGCTACGGTATACCTAGAATTATATTAAAGGGACTATCTACCACGATAAAGGTTAAGTAGTAGAGTTTCTATTTCCCTCCGCTATCCTACATTAGGAAAGATACAGCGCTCCCAAGTACTCCTAAGTACTCCCTAAGTATTCTTTCATCCTATTATATCCATCGGGCGGACCTACTTACTATCTATCC
>NW_022985553.1:1788961-1821938 GCF_010093815.1 Pseudovirgaria hyperparasitica
ACCATCTAACTTTATTTTAATTTAAGTATCGGTCGGGGTAGATAGACTACTAGTTAAGGTAGCTATAACTAGGGATAATAAGTTAGTAATAGACTTATTCATACTACACGTATATATACTATCATTTACCGTTCCCGTAGTTACTTAGAGCGGGTCTATACTTAATACCCGAGATAGTATAATCTTATCTGTAGCTACTACTAGTGGTATAGAACTCTTACCTATATCTAATAGCGCATAAGATGATTCGAGGTACTTATCTAACTAGTTTAGAGTATCCGACTTATCCTTTTCGTAGTAGTTAGTACCTATATAGTCTCTATAACTTTAGTATATACTTATATTACCCGATAGCTTAGACTCCTCGCTCTCGTCTAAGTCATCTATATCTACTTTAGAGAAGTTATCTAGGTTATCTTTATATAGGTTTATATATATAGTATCTAGGTTAATTAGTATTAGTACTATAAATACCAATACTATTAGCGATTTTTAAATGTAGTCGATATGGTAGGGCGCCTAGTTTAACTATATTAGGCTTAGCGCTCGCTATTCCTCTATATAATTTAGCACGCGATTAGATAAAGGTATATATATATATACCTAGTATTAGTAGAGAGCGTGCGAATCTATAGCGACCGAAGGACGAGTTCGGCGCCTACCCGCTACTATATTCGTTAAGGGCATGCCTTATTATAACATATATAATAGTAATCGTAGATGGTAGGATTAGTCGGAACATACTACTATAGTACTCCTTTAATCCAAGGAATCTTAGGGACTATAGTAGAACCAACTTTAGAGCCTTAATTACTACTAGCCCTACTGTCAGGGCTGACACCAGGATGGACTCAACTGGACCACTATGGTCTAGTACGGTCCGTGACAGGTGGACCTAGGTTAAGCCAGCTAGAATAAGCGAGACCACTATATAAGTAGGCCGCACATACTTGATTCCTACTCTTTAGGAATCAACCTCGTTAGGAGAGTAGACTACCCTTTTAAATATATTCCCGAATCCTCCTATGACCTATTAGACTACTATCCTACGTCTATAATCCTTACATTTTAATTCCTCTTTATATAGCACGACGGTAGTTTATAGGAATGGCTCTAACCACTCGTCATAACACTCGTGGCACCGCCTCTTATGGTAGACCTTCTCCCAACCTAAATGAGGAGAATAGTCTACCTATAACTACCCCCACCGATGACCACACCTTATAGGCCATCGCACCGATAACTCGCACGATATTCCGTGTAACTATAGAAGATATTATAGAACACGAGGATGGAGTCCATCATACTCCATCTCGGTCTAGTTCGAACCATACTAGACCTAACCTTAACACGAGGCTAGACCTTGTTAACGTTAATGAGTTAATCCGTTAGAATCGCCTAACGTTAACCACACCTCATAACGACATGTATACTAGACTACACGAAGAGAGGCAACGATAGGTTTAACTCGAGTAATAACTACGCGAACTCGACGAAGCTCGAGGACATACTACGAGACTTAAAGCTGTATTACGCGCTTTAGTTCTAGTAACGACTAATCTATATTCACATGGACCCATACCAACTAAAACGATCTATCCTAGTCCACTACTATCCCAATTGCCCCGACCTAAGAAACCACCTCACTTCGATAGTAAAAGTAGAAAGAGTTTCCACGCATAGGCTTACTAATGTAGCCGATTCTTCCATCTATTCACGAACGACAGCGATAAAATTAGATTCGCCTAGAACTACCTCGACCCGACGCCTTTAGAACGTTAGATGGCACACCGAATTAAACATCCTAAGGATGCCCATAACTGGGACACGTTCACCGAATTTCTCCTCTAATGTTTTGGCGACAGGGCTGAACGACGCGACTAGGCCTAGGGCCATATCTTCGAGACTCGACAACGAGATAATTAGTCACCGTTATAACTCCTTAAATACCTTCGGCCCCTCTAGAGAGAAGCCGAAGAAGATTATATGATTCGATAGTGCGACGACTTTAAACGGTCCCTCGCCCTAAATGTAAAGGACCGTCTCGACCTTACAATGATAATCCCTATAGACCTCTAAGCTCTTATAAACCTCGCGGAGCGATACTAGCGCATAATGAATAATTAACGCCGCGCTGGTGTACGACTATCCCTAACGATCTAATCTAACGCAAAATCGTCTAACTAAAACCGATTTAGTAATAGATCTCGCGGGACGTCACGAGGCCACTACTACGCCTCGAATTCAAAACCACGCGGATCGTATCGTGGATCTCCCTACTAATCGACACATCGAGATGCGAGGACCGACTCGCATAAACGATCTAAAGTCACTTACTATACCTATGGTAGAATAGGCTATATAGCACCTAAGTGCCGTTCGGGGAAGCCACCGAGTGCTAATATAACTAACTAACTAGTCATATACTATAAGTGCCAGTAGCTAGGACACATCGCGCCTAACTACCTAGCATAGAATATAAAAAACTAATAGCCTACGAGAAACCCTCGCGACTTATAGGCGCGACCATAATAGAGGGGTAATCCTCTAAATAGTACATTAAACTATAGGCTAGACCTATCGAGGTCCCTCGTGGATAATATTAGACTATAATACTCGATAGTAGGTCGGCCACTAACGTTATGTCGACCCAACGAGCACGAGAACTTAACGCCGACATCTAAGCTCTAATAAGTGCCATGTTCCATGGCATCGACGGTCCCATTAAGTTATACGGCACCTATACCATCAAATACGGCATCTAGGACAGCGGAGGGAAATGGAAACTCTACTGCTCAACCTTCATCGTGGCAGACAGTCCCTTCGATATAATCCTAGGTATGCCATAGCTTAAGAAATATAACCCAAAACTAGACTTCCTTAAGAAGATAGCTGGCTGGCGTATGAACCCACCTTAATGGGAACTAGTGTAGCTTGTCGACGACGAACAATTCCAGAAAGATTGCGAAAAGGCGATCTCTACTATCTACGTGCTCTCACTCACGTAAAATGGTAAGCTTAATATTAAAGTGGACGAAAACCTACTATATTAGTATAAAATGTACTAATATGTCGCGTCAGCGATCGATTCCTCCGAACTACCTTAATACTAACCTACCGACCTTACTATTGATCTCGAAGACGGCTAGTAACCTCTACATGGACCCATCTACCCTCTTTTAGAACCTGAGTTATAAGCCCTTTAAGAATACATCGAAAAGAACCTTACGCGAGGGTGGATTAGGCCTAGTATATCCCTAGCCGGAGCTCTAATCCTCTTTGTAAAGAAGAAGAATAGGAGCCTCCGTCTATGTGTTGACTACCGTAGCCTAAATAACATCACGCGAAAGAATTATTACCTACTACCTCTTATCTCTAAGTCTATCGATAGACTAGGGCGCGTAAAGATCTTTACTAAGCTCGATCTACGTGACGCCTACTATCGCCTTCGTATTAAGGAAGGCGACGAATGGAAAACGGCTTTTAGGACCTATTATGGACACTTTAAGTACACCGTGGTCCCTTTTAGACTAACTAACGCGCCAGGCACCTTCCAAGCGTACATTAATAACGCGCTAGTAGGCCTACTCGACACGACATGTATCGTGTACCTAGATGATATCCTTATCTTCTTAGATAACGAGGAGGAGCATATCTAGCACGTACGTGCAGTCCTAGATAGGCTAGAAAAGCACAAGCTATACATCAAGCTATCCAAATGCGAGTTCCATTAGGACCATATTAACTTTCTTAGCTTCGTTATTACTAATCAAGGTATAACCATGGAGAGAGATAGAGTTACTACTATTATGGACTGGCCTAAACTAAAATCCGTTCGAGATATACGTGTCTTCATTGGCTTCGCCAACTACTACCGAAAATTTATTAAACACTTCTCCCGTTTAGCCGCACCACTTAATACGCGTACTACTACCACCGACTCGTCCATTACGGTCTGTGGTAGACAGAAACAGTATAATATCGAATCATAACCTATTAAATTAACTAAGGTCGAAAGAATATCCTTCGAGAAGATTAAAGAAGCATTCCTAACCGCCCTATTACTAGTGCACTTCGACCCGACTAAACCTATTCACGTCGAAACTAATGTATTAGGATTTACAATCTTAGGTATACTCTCCTAGCCTAGACCAATAGAGTCTAAAAAGGTCTAATGGCATCTAGTTGCGTTCTTCTCGCGCAAGATGGCCGACGTCGAGACTAGATACACTATTCATGACCAAGAGCTACTAGTAATAGTAGAGTCGTTTAAGTAGTGGCGATATTATCTTAAAGGTGCCATGCATGACGTTGAGTTACTAACTAATTACTATAACTTAAAGGGGTTTATAAGCACGACGGTTTTAAATCGTCGATAGGTTCGATAGGCTAAGTGGCTTATAAATTTCTACTTTATAATCTACCATCGACCTAGAAGTATAAACCCAGCTAATAGGATGTTAAGAAGACCTAACTATGAAGAAGGCGCCTAGGATCATAGTAGCTATAGGGTCCTAGAGTAGCTGTAGGCCCAACTCTCAAGGACGAGGTTAGATAATAAGTTATCCGACGATTAGCGAGATGCTAACACCGATACCGGTAATCGAATTTATAAGACCGAAGCCGGTGACTAAAGACGCGGTACCGAAGTCCCCAGCGAGCCATTTATCGGCGCTGTTAGGGAGGGCGATAGTACCCGGCGTGTATGTTAAGTAGACCTCGCCTAGTTGATCGTGGATCTGTAAAAGACAGACCCGATAGTTTTGAAGTTGCGTAAAATGTAGCAAGATAGGTTATTACGGACCGAAGTGGACTATAAGTGGACCTTCGTGGACGGCTTGCTCCACTATGATGGAAAGTACTATGTGCCGATAGGTAACGCACGATTTACCGTAGTTAGCCGATACCATAACGCTAACCTAGCAGGACATTTCAGGTATGTACGCACCCTAAGCTCGATTCGTTAGTACTATTTTTAGGAAGATATGCCTAAGTACGTCGAAGAATAGATAGCCACTTATCCGATTTATTAAAGAACAAAGGCACCTAGGTATAAGCCATATAGGAACTTGCAGCCTCTACTAGTCCCCCTCTTTATATAGGAAGATGTTACTATGGATTTTATAGTTAACTTGCCTCCAAGCGAGATGCTTAGGATAAGTTATAATTCAATTCTTATTATCGTGGATAGACTTATAAAGATATCTAGGTACGTCCCTATGTGGAAGACGATCACATTAAAAGAACTAGTACAAGTATTCTAGAATGAGATTATTAAGGTCCATGGTGTACTAAAAAGGATCGTTACGGACCGAGGGAGTACATTCACGTCCAAATTCTAGACGTCATTCTACGAAATGGCCGGCATGAACAGAAACATGTTAATAGCATTCCATCTATAAATAGATGGTTAGACAGAGCGATAGAACCAAACGCTCGAGGCCTACCTTCGTGCATTCTACAATTTCGAACAAGACGACTAGGCCTCTCTACTAAGTACAGCAGAATTCGCGTATAATAATAGTCGTTATAGTATAATAGGTGTCACGCCCTTCCAGGCGAACCTAGGACGTAGTCCAAGGACAGGTTTCGAACCTTACACGGTCTAGTTCGACCGAACGATAGATGTTAACGTCCACGCGTAGGAACTGGCGATTAAAATCTTTGAAACCGCACGTAACTATCGCGTAATGATCCAGCAAGCGAATGAGTCATATATAAAGTACTATAATAGGTTAGTTAAAGATCAAGCGTACGAGGAGGGAGACGAAGTCCTCCTTAACGTCCGTAATATACGAACGTCGCGAGTGAATAAAAAGCTCGATTATAAAATGGCTAGTCCCTTCCGAATCAAACGTCGCATCGGTATAAGAGCCTACGAGCTCGACCTAGGAAACGACATAAAAGTCTATAACGTATTCCACGTCTTATTGCTTAAAAGGTTTCGACCTAACGTGTATAAATGCACGAACGTGCAATTACACTCCATTATACCCTAAGATGGACCAGACGTGTACGAAGTGGACTATATTGTCGAACATGGGCTCGACGAGAACGGTGTCCAAAAGTATCGAATCCGTTGGAAGAACTGCACCGAGGATGAGGACACCTAGGAACCTGCGGTGCATATCTTAAGTGCCGCGATGGCTATATATAAACAGAGGTTATAGGATAACACGTTACTACCGTAAACCTAGCGCCGTCGGGGCCGTTGTAAAAAGAAGAAGGATGCCGTGGAAAACGAAGTGTCGAATCACGAATCCTAAACGCACACTAGGAAAACTCTATAAGGTAGCCCTATAATTCAAGCGATGCACGGTTACCAAACGCGAAGAAAACGTAAACAACCGTTATAGGCACGCGACGCGACACATCACAATAGAATAATATAGAGAAGTCTAGAATGGACTAACATGGACCATTACACACGAGAAGAACATGGGACCAAGAAACTAAAAAGGTACCCCACTACGGAATTGAACTCGTGATATATAATACAAAAGGTTAGAGTACCCGAACTAATAACCACTGGGCCACTGGTTCGGGTGCTCTAATATAATTTAGAGAGATAAACTAATTTATATATAATGCCTACACTTAAGTGACTTAAAGGAAATCAGAACCTAAAATTCAATAGTCACAGAATAAACAAGAACGCATATAATATCATTAAGTTAAGAATTAAATTACTAGAAAACTAGTAGACGGGTATCTAAACGGTCTAAAAAGGACCAAAACGGATAGAAACCAGGCAGACAGAGCCAACACACACCACATAGAAACCCTAGTAAACAGAGCCATAGAGCTACTCCTCCATCTTATTATTACTCTTAGAGCGCAGCGAACGAACTAACCGAGTAATAGAGCGACGGAGGTTAGAGACCTTATCCTCTAGAGTAACCACGCGCTCGGTTAGAGCCTAGTAAGACGACGACTAAGCGCCAGAGCGGAGCGACTAGACCCAAAGTTAGCCAACGCGGTCTAGAATAATCTAGAATAGAATATATACCCTCTTATGAGGTGACTTAGAAGGAGAACTAGTAGATCTCTTGCGAGACCCGTTAGTAGCACGAGGCGGGTAGGAAGGAATAGCACGAATCTCTTCTGCGGCCTTAGTAGCCAAAACCGACTCCCTAGAATGGGTAGCCTAAGCGCTAGGAATCTCGCGGCGACTGAAAATTATAAGCTAAGGTCAATGATAATTGACGGTTTCTAAACTCACACTTTAATGACCTCTAGGAAGAGCTTATAGCGCTCCCTAAACTCCCTACGCATAGAAGCCAGGTAACCGCTAGAACCGCCGAGAGTCTCGCGGACGCGAAGATCGTTATATGCATCTTATACACGAACAGGAACCTAAAAACGTATTAGCATGGATGACTTTGGATCACCCTAGACCAAAATAGCCTAATAGACTTACCTGAAGACAAACTTTACCGAGGACGGTATAGCGGCGGCAGCGGGTAGGGAGCTTAAAGATTAGGCGTATAGGCCCGTCGCGGTTAGTAGAGTAGTAGCTGATACTAGAGTTAGAGCGGAAGAGATATTTAGAGCCGGTGGCGTGAGCCTTAATACACTTAAAGCACATCGAACCGTAGTTCGCCGTTTTCCTATAGCGTAAACCGCGACCACGTTTAGTATCTTCGGCGACCCAGGCCTTATTATTACTAGGGCTAGGTTTAGAGCGAATATTAAGGTCCTAAAAGGACCTAGAGCGACTAAGTTAGTCTATGTTAGACCGAAAAGAGGAACGGCGTTTAGAGCGAGGCGGCGAAGGCGTGAACTCTCGATTATCGTCTACGACGAGATCTTCTTCATCCTCTAAAGGAGGTAGAGTAGACAGGCGGCGCGAGTAGGTGTAGGTAGGCTTTACAGCCACCTCTTCCGCAACACCAGTACTAGGATCACCTAGATTAGAGCGACTAGTGGCCACGTTAGTGGCAACAGTAGTAGTAGCCTTAGCTACCTTCTTCTCTAACTTAGAGCGCGCCTTCACACCACTACGATGAGTGGATTTTTTAGCCGGTATGGCCGGGGTAGAGGTAATCCCTTTAGAGCGGGTCTTGCGAGAGGAGGAGGCAGGCTTGGGAATAGGACTAGTATTAGACATCTATACACACACGTTAGCTGGAGATCTGAGAGTGGAATACTCGTTCAGCCTTAAAGGCGATTGAAGAAGCTGAATTAGTGACCGTAATAACGCGAATGGATTACATAGGACCAGCTCTAACGAAAATGGACCACTCTAGACCCGAACGGATCTGAACTGAAGGAGATAGTATATGAATTAACGACTTACCTTAAGAGTAAGGTGGATGTACTAGAGAAGAAAATTTAGAATAAGAAAACTAAATATAAGCTTAGTTAATGTAGCGGTCACATGACCCGCGGAGCTACCTCCAAGGCAGCAGCTATAAAGTAAGGGATGAGCGCGTGTATAAATAAAAGTGAACTGGAGCTTAAGTTTACTAATGTAAAGACTATCGATAACGTCATATAGATTCAATTAGATGCGCGCATAAACATAACGCTTTTGGAATTACGGATTTGCGTGTAGCTAAGTGCTTTAGGGCGAAGCATAAAAAGAAGAAGGATATTATTAGGGCTGACACTAGGATGGACTTAACTGGACCACTATGGTCTAGTACGGTCCGTGATAGGTGGACCTAGGTTAAGCCAGCTAGAATAAGCGAGACCACTATATAAGTAGGCCGCATATACTTGATTCCTGCTCTTCAGGAATCAACCTCGTTAGGAGAGTAGACTACCCTTTTAAATATATTCCCGAATCCTCCTATGACCTGTTAGACTACTATCCTACGTCTACAATCCTTACACCTACGAACATTTTCCGAGTTACGCTAGTATTATACTAATAATTAGTAACACGTCTAATACGACGTAAGTAACATACCTTTACTCCTATATACGCGTTATTATATATTAGGTTACTTATACTAGCTTTTCTCTTCTCGGCTATCTCCTAGTCCTAGTATTTAGATACTATCTATCTAACTCTAGAGAGGAGTTAGTAACGGAAGTCCATTATATCTTCCTTTACTAGCGTAATAATATAGGCGGGAGGTATGTTTTATAAATTATAATTAAGATAGTAGCTACTAAGATTAATATCTCCGGCGGCTGTCTAGGCCGATTATACTAGTATCCTAAAACTATCTAGGCTACTATCTAGCCATATATTAAGGCGATCGAATACCGGTAGTAACCGGCCTAAAAATATTATAGCGATTAAAATCTCTATTATTATAAGGTACCGGTCTCGTTCGTAAGACTAGAGACTATCTCTATAGGACTACCTCTTTTCATAGATAGTTAGTTCCCTCTCTACTACCATTTCTCCACCTTCTTCTATTAAGCTAGATAGCTAATACGGTGGAGGAGAGGATATAAGGCCGTTATATCCCCGGTTACTATTACGGTAGAATATTACCGTAACGTCTAAGCTATATAGGGCGTTACTACCACATTCGCTACCGGTATACCTAGACTACTAGGTTATTAGTAGATAAACGAACGCGTCGAGATAAGCTAGATATATATATACACGTTTTTTATATTAATAGCTATCGTGTAAGTCCCTATTATTAATACTAATACGTGTCTACGTTATATCGTATCTTCGTTTACCTATCCCGTTTGGTTTACTATGGTTACTAGATTATCTTCTATTAGTATTACCGCCACGGTAGCTAGATAGTCCCTTAACCGTCTTCCGTGTTAGAGGTTCTATAGAGAAGATATATAAGAGATTAGTAGATATTTTCATTAGTAATGGGTCGGTAACCTACTAGGTAATAACATTAGATAGTGGGATAATAACTAGCTAGTAGACACGATAAAGGTTTAGGCGTAGACTAATATAGTATTTTTATAGACGCGTAATGCTTACGCGTTATTATTAATAATTTTAAGCGAGCGTGTATAGGAATTAAGGGGCTAAGAGCTAGGTAGAAGTCGGGGGTTAGTAGGTATATATCGGGCTTTCGACGGGCTTACACCTAACTTCTTCCGGTATACGCCTAGAATATCCACCGTATACCGTATTATTACTATCTACTAATAATTATACTATAGTATTTTTCCTTTATAGTAACTATACCTTAAGATGCCATAGGCCGTAGTCTCCTACTAATACTATAGTAGAAAGATTAGTAGTATACACTATATAATCCGTAGACACTATAACTTAGAACCATATAGACGAGCACGGCTTACCGCATCGCTATTATTATTATAACTATTAGGCCCGTGGCTACTACTATCGACCGGGTTACGGCGCGGCTTTAGTACTCGTAGTTATATTAGTCGATAGAACTCTTTAGTTCGCTCTATTAGTATTTAGCCGTCGAGCGTTAATTAGGAGTCCGAGTCTATAGAATTAGGTACTTCTACTACTAATATTACCCTATATAAAGATACTACTATTTTCCCTAATCCTATTTCGGACCTAAAATCTATAGATAGCGTTACTAGTAGCCATGGTATCGATTTAGTATATTAGTCTAATATATATAGTAGAAATACTATATCCATGGCGACGAGAGTATCTAGTACTATATATTTAATAAAAACGTTCGAAGAGGAGAGCGGTATATATATTATAGTAGACTAGAGTAGACGTGATAATCCGTCCGACGTAAGTATATATAGTCTAGGTTTATAGTAGTAACTAATTTAGTAGGCCCGATTCGGTTAATTCAATAGTAAGTTTATAGAGCGCCTTATAATATAGACGAATCGGTTCGGTATTTCGAATATAGTATACGATAAATTAACTACTATCCTTAAATAGACTTCCGCTATACCCCCCGACCTTTTTATACTAAAATCTAATATCGTATATAAGTAGTTATTATACTACCCTAAAGGGATACCGCACGAAAGTTAATAGCGTAGCTATAACATATTCGGCACTACCATAGTTAAATACTAGTATAGGGATCCGCTTACGTTAGTGGAATTCCTCCTTAGATACCGACCGTTCGCTAGTAATGTAAGAATAGGGTTATTGGATAGTAGTATAGTTAGAACAATGGGGTGTATTCTATCATAGAACGAATTACTACCGAACCCTTTCGGTAGGAATCCGAGAGTATATACATAAAGGGACGCTAATCTATCTAGTACGTGACTATTTACCGCCCTTCACGTTACCTTCTAACCCTATTAGCTAAGATACATATAGGTTAGGTCCTACCTAAGGCTAAGTCCTAATAATTATCCCTTCCCTCTAGGAAGCTACCCTTAGCGACCTAGATCGTTACCTATCTCTATATCCCTATCCTAAGTCTCGTAAGACCTTAGTCGTTCTCTACGCTTCGTCTTAGATACTTACCGATATTCGCTAATCTAAGATTTACACAAGCGTTTTCCTAATAAACTAGATTTTATCTATCTTAACTTCTTATAGAGGTAAGATTACCTAATTAGGCCTAGCGTATCACGTAATGTAATTAGGTAAGCCCAGGTACTACCTATATTAAAATCTTTTCTTAGAAATATTCCTTTCTTTAAAAAACTTCTTAACTCTTTATAGAGTTTTTTAGATTATTAGGTATATCACCCGATCCTTATAGACATAGATTTATATAGATTTACTATAATTTAGTACGATTTACGCAATTTACTAATTTTCGTACCGTCCTTAGCTAGTAATAATATAATTCGTAATAATCCGTATAAATTAATAATAATCTTAATATGGTTTCCCGAAATCTCGACACTCTAAAGTAATTAGCGCGGAAATAGGCGCCTTCGAATAATCCCTATCTTATATACGTTACTAATATATCGAAAGCCATTAATCTACCCCGACCTAGGCTAGGCTCTAATAATCTAGCTATATATTATTATGGTTATCGCTTTCCGTCGTATATTACTCACGGTAGTACTAAATCTATAATATACGGCACTTACATGACTAAGAAGCGTTATTACTTATAGGTATTTAAGTAAGTTCGAAGAACCTTACATAGATTTACTTATATCGGTATAGATTACTACTAGGCCTCTAGTAACCTCTACCGATAAGGAGCGTGGTACTACCAATCGCAACACCTTAGAGAAGGCTTTCTACGAGCTATATACCTAAGGTAAGCGTTACGCCTAGGAGTACGATTCTAATAAGATCCGTAAGGATTTATCGGAATCTACTATAGCTATTATTACTACGATTACTAGATAATATCATTTTTCTTAAATCGTTATAGATTCTTACTAATATATATTAATCTCTATAATAGTACTAAAATCTCTACCACTTTGGACTTCTTTCTATACACCGGCGATATTAGAATTCCTAGAAAAGGTTCTAGTAAAAAGGCTAAGGTTCCTTCCTCGCGCGTGCTAAAGAGCCGTAAATTTAGGGAAGATGGCTCTAATCTAGAAGTTTCTATACTAAAGGTATATGGTTCTATACCGATCGTTAAATCTTTTCGCTAATTTATATAATTCTTAGCGTGCCCGCGCCGGTCCGTCCCTCTCCGTCCCGGGTCCCGCCGCTCTATAGGTTTCTATAGAGGAGTTTATAGCTATAAGGCGCGCTATATAGAATTTATAGCGTCGGAACGAAAGGCTAGAGACTTATGTTATAAAGCTCTATACTATGCTAAATAAGAACCAGCGGAAGGAATTAGATGCAACCATCGCGGTAATTAGTACTTCTACTCCTACTCCGACTTAATCGGTTTGGATCTACATAGATCGGTGCTAATATGTCTCTTTTGTCTGGCGTTTTTGGTTTTCCGGTGGATAGATTGGTGCGAGTTTACATAGATCTACATAGATCTTCATATTTTCTTTTAGCTCTCTTAATTTTATCTTTCTTTGATAATAACTTCTTTAATCTCTTTAGTAATCTATACCGATCTATACCGATCGGCACCGATTTTTAATGTCCATTTCTCTTAGTAAATCATTTTTCTAAGTCTCTTTTTTAGTTAAATTTTTAAAGTTCTAAGTTTGAACTTTCTAAGGAAGTTCCTTAATTCCTTAGAATGTTTTAAAGATCTATGTCTCTTTCACCTTCTTCCTTTTAGGCGGCCGTTCTCGGCGCCGAACTATACTAAAAAACATCGAATCGCCGTACTTTAGTATAATTCTCTACGATTCCGCGGCTTCCTTTGCTAATCGCTACTTATATACTAACATCGCTACTTTGCTAATGTTTATTATAGGTTCCCAAGTATCTTCGTTAGGATTATATCCTTTCTAATGAATTTTATATAGCTATATACTATCTTCGGCGCGTTACTAGCTAAGTATCTACTTAACTTTATAGATATCTATACCTTCTTACGTAACTACTTTATATAGTATCTATTTAGAATAATCTAGTAATAATAAGGTATAAAATGGCTCGAGAAGCGTAATATAGAATATATTATATATCTTTAACGTAGGAGGGAGTTATAACTCGTACGCCTAGTCATTAATTACACGAGTAATCTTATATAGACCTATTATTATATAGTTAAGCTTCTTCTTTAGCCTAATACTACGAATATTCTTGCTATTTAGTAAAACTTTATCCCTAACATTAAAGATCATAGGTTTTCTACCCTTATCATAGTACGATTTACTATAATTCGTAGCATCTTATAGTAACTTTATAACGCTTCTTTACGTTTAGAATAGTTCTATAGTAATTTCTATTACTTTAACGTTAGATCATTCTACTTTAAACTAAGTCCCTAAGAACTACATATTATGGTTCCGACCGAAGTTTACTTCGAACGGACTTACGTAGGTTAACGTATATCGGCTATTATTATACGCGAATTCCGCGATATAGACTAACCTTACCTAGTTATCCTACTTATAGTTATAATATACGCGTAAATACGCCTCGACTATCTGATTCTACCGCTCCGTCTATCTATCTATTTATAGGTGGAATATAGTACTAAGTTTCCGCTTGATTCCTAGCGTATAGTAGAAATCCTTCTAAAATTTAGACGTTATCTACGGACCTCTATCCGAAACTATACTATTTAGTATACTATAGAGCCGGACTACGTCACGGAGTAGTATATCTATAAGATCCGGTGCTTGGATTATCTTCTTTATAGGGATGTAGTATAATATCTTCGTAAATCTATCTAGAACTATAAGTAAACTATTATAAATATGCCTAGAATACTTACTTAGGGGCAGATCTATAATAAAATCCATCGATAATTCCTTCTATGCCTCCTTTAGCATAGGTAATAGCCTTAATTTGCTATATAGTAAGTATCTATATACTTTTATATACTGGTAAACGTTATACGTTTTTATGTAGTCTTTTATATATTTATAAAGACCCGGCTAGTCGTACGTCCTTCGGATTAAATCGACCGTTCTTATAACGCTAAAGTACCCTACTAACGCGTAATCGTACTATTCCCTTAAAATATCGATTCGCAAGCCGCCTTCCGGTATATAGAGTCGGCCTTAGAAGTAGATCGCGTCTAATCGTCGTTCCTACCTTAATAACCATAGCGGATCTACAGCGCTTCCTTTTATGCTTATGACTTTCTTTACTAATATATCGGAATTCTAGGTAGATTTAATTAAGTCTTCGAGGGTTTTCTTAGTTTCTTAGACGTTTATTTAGATTACTTAATACCCGCTCTAATTCCCGCGGAGAATCGCCGAAAGTGTTCTAGCTTCTAGTATTCTATTAGATAACTAGTCTTATAGTATCTAAAGTATAGCATAGTCTAAATTACACCGACTATCTACGTCATTCTATAACGATTTCTTATAATCTTTACGCCGCGATAGAGGATTAGCTTTATTCTCTCTTCTAGCTTTATATAAGATTTTAAAGTTAAATATTAACATCTACTTAGCCTAACGTACTTATCGGCGATTAAGGACCTTAGTCGATATAAAGTAACGTAGATTTATATAATCTAATAACAATTCGATCTAATATACGGAGCCTTCTAAATAATATTACCATTACTTAAAACTCTTAACGATTACGAGTAGTTCCTAGTCGTGCGTGTTATAACGCGTCTCTATATCCGCTATTTTACGGGAAAAGAAAGCGACCGAGTGCCAGTACACCTTGTCTTTCGCATCTTTATATGGTTAACTAATAATTCTAGTAATTATAAATCCTAACGCGTTAGTTTTAACCCGAATATACTTCTCGGGATTAAAATACCTAAGAATCGGCGTAGTTATAAAGTAATTCTTTAATGATTGGAACGTATCTCGCGCTTCCGGCGTTAATAATATCTTAACCGACTTAGCTTTACGCTATACTCGCCTACCTATAGGGATTTTACCGCTATTCTCTATAAGTTTATTAAGCGGCGCCGCAATTCGTAAGAAGCCTATAATGAATTTATAATAATAGTTTACGAAACCTATAAATGTTCTAATTTAACGTATAGTAGTAGGTTCTAGCCATTCCATGATGGTCTTTACACGCTCCGGCTCTATTTTTAGGCCGCCATATGTCATAATAAAGCCGAGAAACCTAACTTCTTATTAGTAAAACTTGCATTTAGATAATTTTACGTAGAGTTTATACTACCTTAGACGATTTAGTACCGATTTCACGTATTCTTTATGATCCTATATACTATTAGAGTAAATTAGTATATTATCGAGATAAACTACGTAAATTACGTCAAGTAATTCTACGAGTATAGTATTAATATATCCTTAAAACGCTCCTAGCGCATTTATTAGCCCGAATAGCATAATAGTATACTTAAAATAACCATATCTAGTCCGAAATGCGGTTTTCCACTTATCTCCGTAACGAATTTAAAGCCGGTAATATACATCTCGTAAATCTAGCTTCGTAAAGTACTTTACCTTCGTTAATTAGTCTAAAGATTTACTAACTAGCGGTAATAGGTAACGATTCTTCTTAGTCACCGTATTTAGTATCTAATAGTTAACGCATAGACGTAAACTTCCGTCTTTCTTCTTCACGAAGAGAATAGGTATACTAGCCGATGATATACTACGACGTATCTAGCCTCTTTTAAGGTATTCTTTAATATATTTATAAAGAACTTTAAGTTCTAGTCTCGAAAGTAGGTAAAGTAGGCTATAAGGGACGTCTACTCCCTCTTCGAGCTCGATCTTTAGCTTATATAGCCCGTGATTAGGGAGAAGTAACGCATCTCCTACCGAAAACATATCTACATACTACGAATATACGTTAGGTAGCGTATCTTCGCCCCGATTATTACTATTATTCTCGTCTTTATCGACGATCGATAAGGACGTAAGATAGATTAGCGATAATCGGGTCCGCACGGCGAGGTTCCATGCCTCCTTACTAATAGTTATAACTTACTAGTATAATTTACTACGGTATTATCGGAACGTTAATGTCTTCTTCTAAAAATCAAGGATAGGGTTTAGACGTCTAAGCTAAGGCATCCCTAGAATTATATTCTATTAGGTAATATTAGCCACGATAAATTTATTAGACATCTACTATTTTATTATCTTCGAGTCATGAACTTCGTAATTCGTTATAGCTTTACCTAAAGTTCTAACTTTATGTCTATTAACTACGATAGTTCGGCTAACTTTACCGAGATCGTACGATAATCTATACTCCTTTACGAGAATCGACGAAATATAGTTATCTTCTATACTAGTATCTACGAGGGCCTATATAGTTTTATTACCATTTACTATAGATAACGATACTTTTAGTAATATTAGGTCTTTACTCGCCGGAAGGCGCTACGGCTCCTCCTAAGTATATATAATTTAGCTAAGAACGCGGTTAGGTCTCGTGTACTAGCCTATTCTTTTTTTAGATTCTTATAGTTAGGCGAAATATATCCTATTTCTCTATACTTATAGTAACGAAGTGCGCTATAATCCTACTATTTTACGATAGGCGTTATATTTAAGCCTATACCTTATCCTTTTCCGTGTTAAGAAGCACCGCCTCGATTATTTCGGTATCCTCTTAACGCGTTTCTACCCCGATTTACACTCTTCTAGCACTAATCGTAGTAAGGTTACTCTTAATCGAATATATTCGATCGACCTCGTTTCTAACCCGTATAGGGTTCGTCGGTTTTACCTAGAGAGC
Organism: Pseudovirgaria hyperparasitica; assembly: GCF_010093815.1. NCBI lineage: Eukaryota > Fungi > Ascomycota > Dothideomycetes > Acrospermales > Acrospermaceae > Pseudovirgaria > Pseudovirgaria hyperparasitica. The sequence goes on from NW_022985553.1 coordinate 1,806,045, forward strand.
CGCGTTTCTTAAGGATGCGGTAGCATTTATTAGCTTTCTTCTCTAATTCGTATAGATAGTTAAAACTTAATAATACTATTCCTAGTCTTTCGCGGATTAACGGAAGTAGTACTTCGCGAAACTAGAATATACGAATATTTTCCTATAGCGTAGGAATATTATCCTATAGGTTTTAGAGGTATTATAGTAGTTAAGTAGGTATCTAGTTCGGTCGTTATACCACGCTTCTTAACTTAGATAGTGCCTTTCTTTTACGTTCTCTATCCGTTCCGAGGGTGTTTAGTATAAATATAGCTAAATATTCCTAGGTTATCGTAGATAGTGGCTATACTTTCTTCTGTCTATCCTATTAATCGCGGGATTATAAGCCTAGGTATCGTTCTCCGAACGAAATGCGTTATACTTTAGTAGAAAAGAGTAGAGAGTTATCGAGGAAGTACTTTTCGTAGTCTCTCTTCTAGTCTTTCTACTCCTTTTAGTTCTTCCCTATAAATATAGTTAGGTCTTTAGGTTTTAGTACACCTAGAGAAGGAGTAGGGTAAATCGGCAACGAAGCGGTCGGGTATACGGTGGATTATCGCAACTCTAATGGTAGGTAAACTAATTCCGCCTAAATTGGTGTAGGAAGTCGTCCACCTACTATCGTTCGGCGTAGTTCTTTAAGAGACTCCTTAAGTTCTTATCTCTTTACGAGGAGTTTCGTGCGTTCTACCTATTCTTTAAGAGTTTAAATCTCTCGAGCCTAATTCGCGACGTATTCCTAAAGTTCGGCGATGGTTTATTATAATACCTCGCGTAGCTCCGCCACGACTCGTTATCCGGCTTTATATTATTAGAAGTTACTCGGCGTATCTACTATTTCTTCGTCTAAAAGCTCCGTGATTCAGTCTAATATTTCCACTTCTCGGTTAGAAACGGCCGGGATTAATACCGATTATAGAGGATCTCTATTATTTAATATAGTGTTACTTATCCGTATAGTGGATCGTGTCGATCTTCTCGGTTCTAGTTAGACTATCTTAACTATAGTACTATATAGGGAGTAATTCGAATGTAAGAATAGGGTTATTAAATAGTAGTATAGTTAGATAGAATAATAGGGTGTATTCTATCACAGAATAAATTACTACCGAACCCTTTCGGTAGGAATCCGAGAGTATATATATAAAGAGACGCCGATCTATCTAGCACGTAACTATTTACCGCCCTTTACGTCACCTCCTAACCCTGTTAGCTAAGGTACGTGTAGGTCGGGTCCTGCCTAAGGCTAAGTCCTAACAAGTAAGCTCATGTTTAAGCCGGTACGATAATTCACTAGTTTAGGCGACCGGGTATATAATAAAGCCTATATAGTAGATGGTTAGTAGGATATACACGCTACTATTCTAGATAGTACTATCGTTATCCCTATTATTTTATCTTCGGATAAGACGAACCTTACTAACTATATTAGTAATAGAGTAGCATGGCTAGTCTACCTATCTATTTATAATCTACTACTAAACGTCCACTTATCTAGGAGTCTACTATTATTTCTACTACTTACTCTATTACTAGTAGTTAAGCTAGAAACGGTAGCGAATCGCTTTATATTCCATTAGATTATAAGTAAAGTTCTAGCCTATATATCCGCCTATAATAGAGTCGTTAACTATACTAATCATTATATAGCGTTATAGACTATATAGAGTACTAGAGTATTAGTATTATATACCGATGGCGGCTCGCGTAAGTACTATCCGCGTTTAGCTTTATATATTATAGATTTTCCGGAGTAGGTACTTATCACGGGTGTATCCTATCGGTATGCATATCTAACATATATAGTCCCTAGTAATAGACGACAGTATCTACGAGAAGCCATTACTAGTATATAGGAGTTCCGTATATACTCGTCGTTATAGGAATAGATTTACCGTATATATCGTGAGTTAATAACTAATAGCCATAGTAGCGAGTACACTAGTAGTAAGATAGATAATAGGATAAGTATACCTAGTGTCTTATCGTTTTCGTCGACGTCTTTCGCGCTAGTAGTATAGGGCTATTATATTCGCTAATCGGTTAAGAGTCGGTATTCTAGTAGGTGGATAGAGCCATTAGATAATTTCGCCTAGTTACTTACTAGAGTTAATATATACCGCGCGGTCGCTCTGGACATTCTACATCAACTATATAAGGGCATATTAGAACACACGTTTAATTAGATAGTCTTATATATTATTAATTAAGAGCGTACGGGACATAAGTTAAAGGGTATATTTACTAGTATACCCCCTATAGAACGAGTAAAGAAGGCAATTAATAAGCGATTCGCGTCTATTAGGGCATTCGGTCGTTATAACCCACTTACGTATATAACTTTAGTAATATAATAGACGGGGGCGATGTTTAAGCGTATACTAGTAGTGTTTATAGTCGCGTTTAAACCGCTCCTATATTATAATCGACACTTCCTAAGCGTAGTACGGGCGGTTATTAATATATATATATTAGCGGCGTACTATACGCATAATACGCAGACACTAGTATACTTAGAAGAGGCTATATTACGCTTAGACGACCTGAAATACTAGTTTACACCATATCGTGGAGACAAATCGGAGGATAATCATTTTAACTTTCCGAAGTTCCATATATTATCGCACCTAGTTAATACTATTAAATACCATGGTTCGTTATATCTAATATCGGTAGAGCTACTAGAGTAATCTTATATCGTAGTAAAGGAATTATATCGAGGTTTAAACAAGAGGGAGACGTTTCTATAGTAGATGCTAGTAGTAGACACACGCACGACGAATACTAAAATCTCTAGTAGTATAGAGGTGGCGGCTAGTACTAGTATATTAGTGGCCCCTAGCCTAGAGTAGCTCGATAATACACGTAAGCTAGTTAGCTAGCGGCGTATTCTAAAGAAGCCACGCTAGAGTAAATATACACTCTACGTCTTATAGAGCCATAGACTATCTATATTCTACTAGACTACCGTTAGCAACCTCTATAACGTATATAGTAGTAGTTTTATATTACTTAATACGGTTATACCCTTTATACGCAACTATTATAATTAGCTTATTAGGGATAATATATTAAAAGGTGCGAATATCGAACGTATTAAAAAGGACCCTTCGTGGGCACGGGTCCTTCCTATCTATATATATAAGACTATGTACGTGCCGATATAACTAGATAGAGACATATCTATAGAGGCCTTCGACCCGATTCGGGTAAGGTATACCCGTAACTAGAAAAAGAGTGGTAAGGCTAGGGAGGATTATATAATAGTATAGGAGTTTAATAAGGGTAGTAACTACCTTAACGGGAAGCGGGTTAGTAAAGTCCGTATATTTCTAGAGGTATATAATATAGAGAGTATCGACGTAACTAGTGGTATAGCGGCGCGATTTCTAGGTACGTTAGTTAAACTACTTAATAACTCGGGTAGAGGTAATATTAATACTATTAGTAGCCTTATACCATTACGTATAGCGGGTTAAAGGTCTAGTAATAAGACTCGTATGATAGATAGGTTCCGTGTCTATAAGCTAGAGTATATCCTACGCCCTATATAGGTTATATTACGTTAGTTAGTTATAGATAGTTTATTCTAGTTAAACACGTATAGTAATTAGGGGATCTATAATAAGGTATATAACCTAGACTTCTAGGCTATGAATAGACGAAACGTAACCGTAGCGTTAAAACACGGGCGCGTATCATAAGTCTATCGCTATCTACCGCCGCCTACCGTAGTATACCGGTATATGCCGGCATATAGCGGAAGTTATAGTTTATATATAGTAGCACTTGATAGTCGTATCCTACACTAGGATATCTCTAAGGAATAATTATAGTTTATTACGATCGGTTCTATAAAAGGCTTATATTTAATAACTATCTATAATTTCAGCTAAGGAGTATCTAGGGATACACCTCCTTATTACCTAATAATTACTAGCTAGTATAAAAACTCCACGCCTCTAAAAGGGGCATATAGAACTTAAAGGATCCTTATTCACGGGTAGAACTAGACGCGGATAGCATTAACCTAATATAGATAGATTATATACATTAATACCCTAAAATCCGAACTATATCTCTAGGCCCACTAGACCTAGCTCGCATCTAATCCTAATATTTTCGTTATTCGCGTTTATACCTTATTAGATGCCGGGCATATAACGAGTCTATGGTTAAGTAAGTATTAGGTACGTGACGAGTCTATTAATAAATAAGTACCGGGTATATAACAAGTCTATATAAATAAGTATAAATAAGTGTATACCGGGTATGTAACGCTCTTACCAGGGAAACGTCTTCCTTAAGTATCTCCCCCTTCTAATATTTCTCCTCCTCTTCCTTTATTCTTTTCCTAGCCTTATAAGTATAGTTAGACTTACATCGCTATATTATCGATATATATATTCTTATATAGACTATTAGAAACTACGGTAACTAGATGTACGTTCTTATAATAGATAAATATACCGTACTAATACGTCGCATTATTCGTGTTTAATATAAGGGTTTACTACTATAATCATTCGTCGTTACGCTCGTCTATCTCTTCTTAATAATAGTACTAATTAATAACGACCTATTATAGAGATAATAGTTAGTATTACGTACTTCTCTTAAATATTTATATATTAATATCGCATGAGCACATGCTTCGCGGAGGTCCTCTATCCTTCCCTTAAGCTACCTAGACTATCCCCTAATTACTAAAAACTCTTATATCTAACTATTTCTACTATTTATTCCTCGGTTCTACTCGTTAGGCTTCGAACGATAGTAAACCATAATAGGTTAGTAGTTATCTATATTTCGTGTACGCCGAGTTAGCATACCTAAATATAATAGATAATAGTGTATTTATAATAGTATATACTAGATCTTATAGTATTCCTCTTTAGTAGTAGATCCACGTGGTCGTAAAGACGGCCTACTATCCTATCGTACCTATATACTACGCTACTCTTTTATCGTATATAGACGGTATTACTAGAGTAGGGCCATCGCCCGGTAAACTTAACGTTATATATAGAGTATTATATATTTAATGTCGTTATTTTACGTGCTCTATATTAGTACGGGATCGGATGCCGGCCGTATGTTTCCCCGCCTCCATTAAATTAACGAGTTATTACCGAAAACCATGTAGACTACTCACGTTAATGTAGCCGTAACGTACGTATTATACCTACGCCTATTATATAGTATATATATCTTATCTCTCTATTACCCTAGTAATATATACTATTCCCTATTCTATCTACCTATGGCTACGTCCGGCCAGCCGCAAATAAATAGCCGAGTAGAAGCGAGTCTCGACCTACTTCATATATTCAGAGCGTCCGACAGGTAGAAACTTCGGGTACACATAGAAGAGTTAATTTAGGAGGAATTTACTAGCCTATTACTAAACCTACATAGTAAGAAAGTAAAGGACTACTATATAAAATAAGAGCATTACCTACAGATAGTCGCGGATAAATGTATATTTATTAATAGTAGTTATACTATTTCACGGGTAGATACCATATATTAACTTAATACTATATTCTTGGTATTTACGCGTAACTGGCGGCGGTTAGCTAAATACCATTATATACGTTAAAACGATACCCCGGGCTAGACGAGCCGTCGTGATATTATATATACCCTACGAACCCGCCTAATATATCTAGCTAACCTAGTTATTTAACCGTTAGACTACTAGTATCTATATCTCCTAAGGTAGCCGTACCGCCGTGTTATATATATATGCCTATAGTCCTTATCCGCGATCGTACTCGGGTTACCCTAGTACTAATAACGGCTATATAGAATGGCACGACGCCGTCAAATATTAAGGGTGTAAAAATACGCGATATAGTAGGTCTTAGTATAAATAAACTATTAGAATTTATTAGCTCGTCTATAGATATACTAGAGGATATAGGTGGTTATAGGTATGGTCGCGTCTACCTAGAGTACCCGATCCCACCGAGCGAGTTAAGTAATATAATCCTTTATAAGGATAGTTTAGACTAGGTATTATAGTAGGCTATTAAATAGGCACTAGGCTTAGGACTAGATCGGGTGGTTTTCCGCGTGGGCGATATAAACGGTATATTTAGAAGCCTACTATAACGTGTTAACTATAATCTAACTATATAGGAACGTTGCGCTATGAGTATAGTAGCGGGATTCATCCGTCTAGCGCGCGTAGGTAAGCTCGAGATATATATACGCCGATAGATATTAGTATATATCGATATATTATAACTACTAAGCGGTGTATACCGATGTATGCCGGTATATCCGGTATATACCGGTATAATACCGTCGCTCTTCCGTGGATATAATACTATTTATATATCTTAGGTTTTCGGTTATTAGTTATATATAGTATTATATATATGGCGGATACCTTACTAGATTTAGGTCTTTCGTCGATAGTATATAGGTACGCCCTAGTCCACTTAATATAGACGTAGTCGACGCTTTACCTACTTAAACGATAGATATTAATAACGACGCGACTAGTATATTTATCTATTATATTATTAGCTAGCTAACGTTATATTAGGAGAGTCGAGCGCCGCCGTCCCGCCTACTCTATCTATCGATATTAACATGCTAGCGATTATAACCCAATCGCCTTACGAATCGATATATAATACTAGTATACTCGAGAGTTCGAGCGAACGTATAAAAGTCTAATATTATATACTATTTAGGGCCGGGGAGGAAGCGCCTACCGGCGTAGTAGTTATTAAGGCGATAGTAGAAGTCTATATATAACTAGATATACTAAGTCCGCCTCCTTCTTATATGGTCCTATCGCTAGATAATATTACTAGTTTTAACATTATAGAAGAGGAGTTTATAGACACGAACCCATGAATATCGGTATAACATTGGCTCGATAGTACGTATTATAGTATAAGGCAAGTTATATTTAAGCGGTAGTTAGACACGTACGCTAGTATACTAACGGATATATAGTATCTCTACCATGAATAGAATAGGCAAGGCATAGCTAGTAATATCTTACTATCTAGAAGAGATAGTTACCGTAGAATTTGGGAGATAGGCTCGGCGTCTATAGTATTAGTATATTAGACGGTTAAACTTTTATATAATACTATTTACTTATACCTATATTCACCTAAGCCCTAATTCGATAGCCTTCTATAACGTACTATATACTCGGTCGGTAAGCTACTAGACTTATATAATAGTAGCATACTACCCTACTTTATATACTACTTAAGCTACTATTACTTTAGCCTACGTTAATCTTAGCTTCCTTTAGTCGTCCCTATATTATAAAAGAAAACTTCTATAAACCTTTCCTCTACTTATCTTGGTTTTTAAACCTAAATCTTACCTTCTATACTTTATTCCGTGTTAATCACGACTATATACGAACGCTACGTTAAACTCGACTCTATTAACCCTTAAGGTCTATTCTATATAATAGTTAACGAGGTCATATTTATAGTTCATAATATGGATTAAGAACTCGTTATATTCGGCGATGTTTAGGACTAGTCTACGCTTAACGTAATTAAGCCTTATGTTTAAGCCGAGTCTCACGTTTAAGTCGAGCCTTACGTTTAAGTTAAGCCTTATACTTAAGTCGAGCCTTACGTTTAAGCCGAGCCTTACGTTTAAGTCGAGTCTCACGCTTAAGCTAATCCTTATATTTAAGCCGAGCCTTACGCTTAAGCCGATCCTTACGTTTAAGCCGAGCCTTACGTTTAAGCCGATCCTTATATTTAAGTCGAGCCTTACGTTTAAGCCAATCCTTATATTTAAGCCGATCCTTACGTTTAAGCCGAGCCTTACGTTTAAGCCGAGCCTTACGTTTAAGCCGAGCCTTACGCTTAAGTCGAAGCTTACGATACGACTACCATCTCGACCGATAATAAACCACTCGTCTTTAGTATACTTACTAGTAACTACCGTCCTAACGACGAGTATAAACTCAAGAAGGTCCAAAGTAGTAAGGCTCCCGTTCCTACTTATACTACCTATTAGATCTCTCTTATATAGGGCGATCTATAGTTAACCTTTAGAAATATCTATAGTATTAGTAGAGAAACAGATAGACTTAAGTAGAAATAAGCGAAAACTCAAGCCGAGCTTAAGCTAGTAGTATTTAAGGCTCGTGGTAAAGGTCACGGCTTTAAAGAGTCGATTAGTTATATATATAGATTTCTTAAATTCCCTAAGTACCGCTCTTAGATTAAGTTACGTGCTCGCTTCCGATAGATTAATAAAGGGAAATCGGTATCCTTAATAAGCTTACTCCGCTTTAATCGTACTAATATCCTTCTATTATCCGACCACTCTATAGTATAGATCTTTAAGGTTAAGTAAGTAGATAACTTTATTAAGTATTTTCCTAAACTTCCTAATCTTATTATAAGCGAAGCGGATAAAGCTAATATACTATATATTAACACCGGCCTCTACGAAGACCCTCGCGACTTTTAGGTTATTAAACTTATAGCTAGCGAGCTTCTTAGTATAGGTTTTACCATCCCGTTATATATCGGACCCGATATAATATATAAACGAGTGAAGTAATTCTTCGAAGATCTAGGTGCTTATACTATAGTTCGTATCTTACTACCGCTACGTAACCCTATGAATCTTACTAGCTTTAATAATAAGCTTAAACTAGAGAGTAATCTAATTAATTCATGGTATATAGGAGTTACTACTCCCTATATATAATACGGTATAATAAGTAGGCCGGACACTTAGCTCTAGATCTCTATTCCCTACCGCGAGTCATTTAATAAGAAATTCGACTACCTAATATATATTACTATAAGTACCTTATAAGACGAATAGACGGATCTTCTATTATCCTAATTCCAAGACATTACTATCGGGTATATCTAGCTCTTAGGTATTACTCGGGCGCTCTTAGCTATCGTCTATCCTATTAATACGAAAGAATTCTATTATATAGAACTAGGTAGTCGTAGGTACCTTAAAGTAGATTTAAAGGATTATAATAACGACGCGTACCGCTTTAAAGTCCTTTAATTTCGCCTAGGCATCCTTCTATTCGAATGCCTCGCTCTAAAAGTCTTCGATAAGGTTAGGCGTCCTTCTAAAGTATCTAAGGTACCGATTATATTAATAGATATAGTTACTAATGTAACTCGAGCTCGTCCTAAACATTTTATTCGGACTAGCGATACTAGTTTAAGTACGATCAGGTTATCCCTTACTACGCTTATAGGGTTTACGGACGTTCCGGCTTTAGTTAGCGTATAAACCTACGATAAGCTTACTAAGTAACGCATTAATACGTGCTAGAAACTAACCTACCACGCTATATAAGCTCCTAGAGACGGCGGCGTAGATGACCATGCCGCTTAGGATACGTTTAATATAATAGTCCTTAATATTATTATAGACTCGGTATCTATATCTCTAATATATGGGTCCTCTAACCCTAATAATAAGATTCTAGATTATAGTACGGAGCCTTAGAATACTCTCGTTACTCTTTCTAAATTATCTATATCCCTAGATAATAATAAGGACACGAATATAGAATATAGTCACGATGTTATTAGCGACGAAGGTTCCATTACTAGCCCCGTTACTAATATATATATACTCCTAATATCGTCCAAAGTCTACTCTAGTATCCTATCCCCTTTACCACCCTCCGTATAGAACCTAATACTTAGTAATAACTACCTAAATCTTTAACCCGTTAACTATAACCGCTACGTTAAAGATTATAAAAGATTCCACGATCTCTAGGATATTATACGTTCGGAACTATCTCCCTAATAATAGTATACCTATATATAGGCGACGGACGCACTTAGGGCTTAGTTCCTACTTCACGGCTATGGAGGAGCTAGGAAGAGCCATTTATAGCTTCGTCTACTACTAGCTACACTTCTAATTAACGAAATAAACGGTACTCCTATCATCGCTTATACTACTAAGGTAGTTATTCTATCTAGCGATATAATAGCGTACCTCCCTACGCTAGGTTCCACCTAAATATATAGAATATATATACATGTTATTATCGGCCTAACTAACGAAACCTACGACGACGCTATAAGAAAAGCATATGAATATACGAGTAATATATTTACTCGCTATAAGTCTCTAAAGATACCGGTTATTCTTCGAAGATGCCCCGAAGCCGTTAATTAAGAGGTTTTCTTTACTATAGCTAGACTATCTCGTTGCGGTAACCCTCTTATTAGGCTAACCTAGAACGATATAATAGGCGGTACCATCCTCGTGTAAGCCTAGGCCGACTATAGTAAACGACCATTAGAATATAGTACGGATCCCCGTGCTCGTCTATAGGAACTATATACTAGTTATATTACGCTCGAGGTCGTTAGACTCGTTAAATCTTAATACTAATATAAATAGATCCCTAAGAATTTCGAGAAAGAAACGGCTTAGCTATTACGCGCTATCTATAAATATTATACTTATAATAAGGACATGCCTAAGGAGAAGTATAATAGGATGAACGAGCTATACCTCGCTATCTAGGACCTAGTTACCATCCACGCCTAGATTTATATAGGGACCCTATATATTATAAACATCGCTAAGGTAGCCCGTAATATATATCCGATTTTAGTCGTAATGGAAGAGGCCACGTATATCCTTAAAAGTAATATACTCGGGATTATCGTTAATTACACTACTATAGAATAGTAACCGACATTTATTTATATCGGCGACCCACGCTAGCTTAACACCTACTAGCGTAATAGTACTAATATATAGGCCGCGAACTAGAGAATCTCCTTTATAAAGCGCTAGATATAATATAGTTTCCCGACTACTCGCCTTACCGAGTTAGAACGCTTAGTTCCTAGGATAATAAACGTTATATTACTAATTACTTACTTAGACGAGCTAACAACCTCGCCCCACATAATAAATAATATTAATATACCACTTACAGAGACCGTTCGACAAATATTTAGAATCCGCGGCCATTAACACGTTATATATACTAACGTCGACGGGGATCACGCGTATATAGTAAATAACTTAATATATAATATAGACTTATTACGTTTTACTTAGTAGATTATTACCAAGCTCTTCTATTATAGCGTTGCACTCGATCGCGTACTCTATATTTCTATATACGCTACCCAACGTAATCTATTTAAAGGAATAGTTAGGAACTCGCTTCTAACTACACTTACCGCAGCGGATAAAGCTCGATTTAATACCCTACCTAAGCCGGTATAGAAGCTTATCTAATAGCGTTCATAGGACGGTTCTTAGGGTTATAATAACGATATAGTCCTTATTAACCTAGTCTAAACCAATCGCTTCGGCTTCCTCTCGGAAGTAAACCGTAATATTATTACTATTACGCGCGCTAAATAGATAATGGTTATTATCGCTAACTTTATATCTCTTAAGAGGTAGAAAGTCCTAGACGGCGTACTCGGCGAGATATAGAATAAGTACTCTAAGATTCATGCGATATACACGTACATGACCCCTAACCTAGATAGCCTCCCTCTACTCTCTAATATATCTAATCTCTAATATAGTCGCTCTATACTTAGTATTAGAGAGAGGGGAGAACGAAGTAATTAATAAACTACCAATAGTACTAAGCCCCGTAAGCCGCTAGTCTACCATAAATATAACGTCGAAGGATATAAGTCTATTAAGTATCTAAGAGGGTCGACGCTTATATATAATAACTATTAGAATATCGGCTATAAAGCTAATGTTTACTCTAAACCCAAGACGCTTACGGGTACGTTTTACTATAATTATAGGACTACTAGTTATACTTAGCGTTATTATCCTAGCCGTACTAAATTACCAGCATGCATAAATAGTAATAATCTAGTTAATGCTACTAGAGCTAATACTACTAGAGCTAATACTACTAGAACTAATACTACTAGAACTAATACTACTAGAGCTAATACTACTAATAAAGTAACTACTAGCGGCTAGGATGATAGAGACTACGAGGATACCGGCCGAGATAGCAGTATTACGACATATAAAGACATAGAAGTTAATTAGTAATAGTATATAATTAGACTTACGTGTTAGGGCTACTTAGTTACGGCTTCTTAGTAAGTATACCTTTATATCCATTTTAGATATAGTTACGACATCCTACTAGGTAGATAGTTTAGCTCTATTAAAGACCTATTAAGGGTATTTCTATTACGTCTACTCTAGTATAGACGCGCTATTAGATAATACGGCGCCACTAGGCACGTTAACTAGTACCCACCGATTAAGAAATAAACACGATTCTATATCTACCGTAAGCCCTAGCCTAATAACGTAGGCTTCCTTTAGTTATCCCCTTTATACTTTTAAAACTACTTCTAGCCTTTATATCGGGAGATATTACCACCTAAAGAGAAAATATAAAAAAACATACGCCCTAATCAAAGCCTCCACCTTTAGACTTTAACTATAATATATACGGGATATAGTAAACCTAAATATCGCATACTTCAAAAGCATAGAAGGATACGATACTTAAATATAACAAAATATAGGCTTACAATACTCGGAGAGTACCTAGGGATAAGTATATAAATATAAAATGGGATAAGACTAACGCGGCACCTCGTATATGCGTAGCCATATACCGTCCTAGACGTAGTCGCCTATAATATAATATTACGAGATAAGAATCATGGCTATCTAATTCTATTAAGGGTATTAGACGATATAAAGTAAATAACTACACGCCCGACCACGCCACGCTAAGTTACGTACGTGTTATAAACGCGTGTTCGAGGAATAATAAGGATATAAACGAGGTTCACCTAGTAGGTGCCTCGTTATTCCGGCTTCTACCTCTATCGTCTAACCTATACCTTCGTCTTCCTCGCGCCCACGATATACCACGCGTATACTATATAATTAGTCCGTAAATTATAAACACTATATTAACTATATACGTTAACTATACACGATTAACATATCGAATCCGATTCTATAATAAAGTAACCGTCCGAATATAGTAATTACTATAGCACTACTTCGTATCTTAAGCCTAGATATATAAGTAAAGCGTGAAGCTATAGAGGCGCGTATAAGGTAGCTATATATAGAAGTATATACGGCTACTCCACTCGCAGACCATAGGTATTAAACTAAGAACAAGCTCGGCGTAAAAAGAGCACGTAAGATTATTAATAAGGTAGTAGGCGAATTCCTAGTAGTATAGAAAAGAGTAGTAGAGTGCATAGAGATGAAGGCGCTATACCATATCTACGACCAGGTACGCACTATAGTATAATAATAATAATAATATTATATAACTAGGTAGAGTAGTACTCTATAGGCCTATGCCTCCTCTAGTCTAAGCCACTATATAAGAAGAAACCCCATAGGGAAAAACTTCCTTATATCTATAACTACATCTCGTTAAACCTCTATTTTATCTTAAGTATATAGCTATAGGGTACGCCTATTAGCCTATAGCCTATATTACCGTTATTTTACCCTTAGGCAGCACGTGTAGGTGCGGAGGTTATTAGTTAAGGGCTACCCTTAACTAATAATCGGGGTTCTCCCGGGGTTCTTCCGGTATGTATCGGGTTGCTACCGGCGTATACCGGGTCTCTTCCGGTATATATTTCCGGGTCCACTGGTACTGGAGGAGTGGTAGATGTGTAAGCATCCATCGGGATACGCACTATAGTATAGAAAACCGTATATTATAGAAAAACTATCTCCGAGTATAAGAAGAGGCGCATAATTATAGCCCTACATTCTACGACCTTATAATCCCCGCCTATCACGACCTTATAACCTCCGCCTATCGCGACCTTATAACCCCCGCCTATCACGACCTTATAGCTCTTATATACCACGACCTTATAGCCTATACTCGTAGCGGTCCCATAGCCTACTAACGTATATACTATAAGAAAAATTAAATTCACGATTAGGTTTAACGACAACACATTCCTTAAAATACTAGTACCTATATCTAACTAGTAGAAAGACCATAGCGACGCTTCGTGTGTTAATTTAGTAGTATTTATATAGTAAATTAGGGTCTAATACGCAACGAAGACTAGGAGGGTACTTAACTAGAGCCGTACTACTATACATTCTATCGTGCTAGTAATCGAGTATACGATAAGTAAAACGGAACTAGAGGTAGATATTAGATAGCTCCTATAGTTAGTAATCGAATATATCCTAGAATATAGTAATAGTATAATACTCCTCGGCCTTAGATAGGATATAGATAGTATACCCGAAGTAAAACGAAATATAAACCAGCGACTAATATATAATAGTATAGACGGCTATATATAGGTTACGCTCGAATAAATCCGCCCCTCCGTCCCTAATACTACACTCGCTACGATTAGTATAATAATAGTAATAGAAAGCTACCGCCTATGACGGTAGAGATACCCACGGAGATAGTATTATAGGTAGTAGATAGCATTACCTAAACGACTTGACCCTTCCTCTAGCGATACTATATATACTACTATTAGCACCCGGGAAGTCGCGAGACCGACCTATAAGCTCTAAAGATAGTAACTTTAAAAGCCTTAAAAGTACCTTAGATATAGAGAATATAGATATCGCTTTCGAAGACTAATAGAATAATAAAAAGGGTGCTAGAGGTAGTAAGAGTAGCGTGCGTACTTAGCTAAGGCGATGCAATCCGACGTAAGACGGCTTCTACCTACTATATATTAGTATATACCTAATTCTACTAGCTATATAACTATAGCGTATATGTTCGGTTAAGACGTTACGATACTAGTATAAGCCGGCGTCTACCTAGTTCACGTCGGGATACGCCCGGTTCTACTAGCTATATTATTACTACGACTATAATTATATAAGATCTACTCTAATAATTAAACATTTACTTATATACTTTACTTTCTCCGTACTTATTAAAATTATGTTATAATTACTAAACGCGGCGACTTAACTCCTACCGCCTAAATCTAGTTTTCATATCTTATCGCCATTAACGCCGTCTTACTACCTATAGCCTAAGTCATATATAGAAATAGATAGGTATAACGAGAGTCATGACTATCCTAGTTTAACTACTAGCCATAGAATGGCTAACCGTAACACGCATATACGACGTATAGAGGCCTTAAGTATTAGCGCCCTCCTACCTTATATCTAGTACCTCTAAGGCCTATACCTAATACCCGAAATAAGTCATGATATATATAGGGCTACCATTATTAAGATAGTAAGTAAAGAAGTGGTAATAGAGCTTAAAACTAGTAGTATAGACACTACTATACTCTATAGAATAGTTAAGGAAACCGTTACTAGAGAATTTAATTAGTATATCGCGGCTATAGATAGTAAGTTAGTACCGACGGTTACGACCATAGATATAACAGAGGCTAAACTAGACATAGATACTATAGGCATAGGTACGTAGATATAGTTACCGCTGGAATATAAGGAGAAAGATAATATAGAAGATACTAAAATAGAAGACGACGTAGCTAGTATACTTAGACACATATATATATACACGGTCCTAGATACTAATATTAGAGTAGTATCGAATATAGGCGCGGTTATAACCACCGATATAGATAATCCACCTATGAATATCGTCGTGCCTAGCGAAGCTCATCCACGCGTAAATACACCAGCCATAGAGATATAGTTATAGTTACCGCCGGAATATACAGAGAAAGAGAACGTAGAAGATACTAAAATAGAAGACGACGTAGCTAGTATACTTAGATATATATATATATATATAGTTCTAGATGCTAACATTAGAGTAGTATCGAAGATAGGTGCGGCTATAACCACCGACATAGATAATCCATCTATAAATATCGTCGTGTCTAGCGAAGCTTATCCACGCGTAAA
>NW_022985553.1:1822083-1829327 GCF_010093815.1 Pseudovirgaria hyperparasitica
AGAGTAGTATCGAAGATAGGTGCGGCTATAACCACCGACATAGATAATCCATCTATAAATATCGTCGTGTCTAGCGAAGCTTATCCACGCGTAAACACACTAGCCATAGAGACATAGTTATAGTTACCGTTAGAACATGCGGAGAAAGAGAACGTAGAAGATACTAAAATAGAAGACGACGCAGCTAGTATACTTAGACACATATATATATATATATATAGTCCTAGATACTAATATTAGAGTAGTGTCAAAGATAGGTGCGCCTATAATTACTAATATAGATAATTCCCCCACGAATGCCGTCGTGTCTCTAGATACTAGCGAGACTTATCTACGGCTACTAGAAATAAAGAGGACACTCTCGGATAATATAGTAAATCTAGTCGATTCTCCGAAACGCCTAAAACTAGAATATATTATACTACTAGATGTCGACTAGTAGACATGTAAAAACCAGGAACTGTTCGGGTTAGTAGATAATTTATATAGTAGATATACATTGGATAGTACATTAGCGAACGGCCTTGACTTTAAAATCCTTTCTATAGACGACGACTCTAATAGAGATAAAGCAAAGCCAGATATAGAGGACTTAATTCCGGTAGATAACGATATTAGTACGAAACTATAGGAAGCGTAAGTCACACTAAGAAGTAAGTAGGAATATATACTACCATACTAATGTATCTATAGAATATTCGCCGTTAATAACTCCGATAAAGTAGTCTAAGCTATCTCTTATTATACGGAAGAGATACGGTTACTTACTATAAGTATATTTAGGCTTACGCTAGATAACCTAATAAAGAAGTTCGGCCATATACCCACTCTATATCTAGCCTTTAGTATAAGTAGGTTATATAGGCTATAGGCCGGCTAGTTACTCGCGGTAGTTACTATATTTAAGTAGTAGGTAGGTCTATGGAAGTACCAGATCTTAGTAGATAGCCTAGGGCTAGGGAAAATAATCGTGCTTATAACGTTCATCCGCCTCGTGTTTTATTAGGACTTTCTACGCGATAATATAGAACTTAATCTAGAAAATCATCTATAACCGACTTAAGACTTAGGTATGGATAGGAAGTGCCCGATATAATCTCTGTATCCGATTAAATATCCGTGTAGCTAGACCGATGATTTCGTCTATATACCCCGCCTTCAAGGACCATTTATACTATACTACCTAAGGTCCCTTCTAATAGCGTATTAGCCGTGGCGCTTTAAATAGATATATAATAATACGGATAGTATATTCACCGATTAAATTAATAAACGGAACCCGATAAAGATAATAGTATGGCTAGCGTACTCGAAAACCCTTACTAACGCCCCTAGTATCCGATAATTCTCGCATGTAGACCGATAATACTTAGCTAAGAGATACCTACACCCCGAATAGAAACACAGCGTCGATATTAGTAATACTACTAAATTCGAGACTGACGAGGAGTATATTATTAGGGCATGGTTAATTCCCGTTAATAGAACCGCTACTACTAAATTTCCGTCGCGATACGCGAAGAACTATATAATCTATAGCACCGTCTAGAGTATAGAACCCTAATATCTTAAATCTTTTAAGGGACGCGTGGTTATAAGAGTAAAGAGGGCGAAATAATTTAGTACTAAAAACACTTAAACTCGCGAAGTAGCATTCCTTAGTATATTAATAGTAGACGAGTTCTATTCCGCAAAGAACCCCGATATAAAACAGTATAAATATACGATATATAATACCCTTATATTTAGTATATAGGTTAGTGTAACGCCCCTCTCGAATAGTCTAGTAGATATTCTAGTAGCTATTAAGGTAGATACTCCGGATAAGTTACCCGACTACGTCGATAATAATACTACTAAAAGGGTATTCGAGAGCCTATAGAATAAAACTATAAGAAAGATTATTATAATATAGTCGAATAAACTCCTTAGTTTAATAAAAGGCAAGCCGGCGGACACGATGGCCGCGATAGTCCGTAGGGCATTAGAAACCATAGAAGGTAAGCGCACACTACGTATGGTAGCCAATTAGTATTTACTATTTATTCTATAACGGGGACTACTAACTAAATAGTTTAATGGAGAGGTATATCTATCTACGACATTAAAGCTAGTAGTAGAGTTTATATCTATCCCGGCTATAGAACTAGAGAAGATAATTATACGGTTATACGAGAATAGAGGTAGATAGTTTAATAATCTATAGCCTAACGGAACGCCGCGGGACTTATAGGTATAATCTACCGCCTAGAGTAAATTGAAAGGGGGTACCGGGTCCGGGCTTAACGTATACTACTATTAGGCTAGGCTAGCTACTACGTGTATACTACTTATATACCTTACTAATAAAAAGATAGAAGACGAGTAAATTAATATTACGCTTACGCGTCGGAGGAATAGTAATAATAGTATACTAAGTAAGATAATCGCTAATCCTATACACAAAGCACTCCTATAGCTAGATAAGGCTATATAAAAGGAGATAGTATCGCTAGCTAATAAACACGCTTCGAAGGTAAACTAGATCCGTAACTTTATTAATAATAATATTTATAATAAAAGTACTAGACGCGCGCGACGAACATCCGCCAACCGCCTAGAGAAAATCATACTTACATGTGCCGTACCGGTAAGCTTAATATTCCTATACTTAGTAAGTATTTACACTACCTACTAGTAACGTAATTCACTAATATATATAGGTACTACGTCCATATATATAAGTAAAAATATTAGTATATTTACTAGCCGGCCTAAGTACGTCCGAATTAAATAAGGCATATAGATTATTTAGATTAACCAAGTCAGATTCTCTATATATTCTACTAGTATTAGCTTCGTAGGTCTGCGAAGGATAAGACCTAATAGTCGCCGGTTTTATAGTATTAGTAGACTAATACTTACGTAAGGAGACGTGGCCGTAGGTAAGTATAAGATATTATCGCTATAGATAATATCGGCCTATAGTATATACGTATACTTTAATTTTAGACTATTTAGAGGTTAAGGCTAGACTCGCCGCGTTAGATAAGATAATCGAAAGCACGAGGATATAAGCCTTGGACCTAGGAAAAGGAGATATAGCTATGGTAGAGATAGCTATACCTAATATACTAGTAATAGGTGTACGCTTTAATTCTATAGAGATATAGTAGTATAGAAGTAAGTAAGGTAGTTAGTCAATTAGCTTCTAAGAGACTAGATAGCATGGTAGTATAAATATAAACCGCTGTTTACTCGTGATTATATATCTATATATATCTATACGTGAAGAGAAATAAGATATTTATTCTATACTATTATATAGTAGGACGTTACTATATATGCCGGCATATAACGGAATATTCCGATATACGCCGGTATATTATAGGATATTCCTAGATACTTAAAGTATAGTCGTAGTATAAAGTAGTATTACTATTATATGCCGGCATATAGTAGGACGTTACTATATATGCCGGTATATAACGGGATCATGTTCTAATATACTATACGCCGCCGGTATATTATAGAATATTCCTAGATACTTAAAGTATAGTCGTAATATAAAGTAGTATCGCTATACTATACTAGTATTTAGTAGGACGTTACTATATATACCGGTATATAACGGGATTAAACGTTTTCTTAACGTTCGATAGAACGATTCTAAAAGAACCGGGACGGCTCTAGGAGAACTAGAATAACTCCGGGAGGACTAGGACGACTCTAGGAGGATTAGAATAACTCTAGAAGTACCGGGACGACTCTGGGAGGATTGGGATAACTCTAGAAGTACCGGGACCCATTTAGGATAACTTTAGAAGTACCGGGAGACCTAGAAGCATTGGGAGCGCCGTATCTTTCCTAATGTAGATACTATATTTAATAGTATAGGTGCCGTGTAACTTAATAGGACCGTCGATACTATAGAATATAGTATCTATTAGAGCTAGGATATCGGTATTAAGTTCTCGTGCTCGTTAGGTCGATATAACATTAGTAGCTAACCTACTATTAAGTATTATAGTCTAATATTATCCACGAGGGACCTCGATAGGTCTAGCCTATAGTTTAATATACTATTTAGCGGATTACCCCTCTATTATAGTCGCGCCTATAAGTCACGAGGGTTTCTTATAGGCTATTAGTTTTTTATATTCTATACTAGATAGTTAGGCGCGATATATCCTAGCTACTAGCACTTATAGTATATAACTAGTTAGTTAGTTATATTAGTACCCGGTAGCTTCCCTAAACGGTACTTAGGTACTATATAGTCTATTCTACTATAGGTATAGTAAGTAACTTTAGGTCGTTTATACGAGTCGGTCCTTATATCTTAATATATC
Source organism: Pseudovirgaria hyperparasitica (assembly GCF_010093815.1). Lineage (NCBI taxonomy): Eukaryota > Fungi > Ascomycota > Dothideomycetes > Acrospermales > Acrospermaceae > Pseudovirgaria > Pseudovirgaria hyperparasitica. Next base: position 1,826,415 of record NW_022985553.1, read on the forward strand.
GATTAGTAGGGAGATCCACGATATAATCCGCGTGGTTTTAAATTTAAGGCGTGGTAGTAGCCTCGTAACGTCCCGCGAGATCTATTACTAAATCGGTTTTAGTTAGACGATTTTACGTTAGATTAGATCGTTAGGGATAGTCATGCACTAGCACGGCGTTAATTATTTATTATACGCTAGTATCGCTCCGCGAGATTTATAAGAGCTTAGAGGTCTATAGAGATTATCGTTATAAGGTTAAGATAGTCCTTTATATTTAGGGTAAGGGACCGTTTAAAGTCGTTATACTATTAAATTATATAATCTTCTTCGGCTTCTCTCTAGAGAGGCTAAAGGTATTTAAGGAGTTATAATAGTAACTAATTATCTTATTATCGAGTCTCGAAGATATAGCCCTAGGCCTAGTCGCGTTATTTAGCCCTATCGCTAAAATATTAGAGGAGAAATTCGGTGAACGTGTCCTAGTTATAGATATCCTTAGAATATTCGATTCGGTATACTATCTAACGTTCTAAAGGCGTCGGGTCGAGGTAGTTCTAGGCGAATCTAATTTTATTACTATCGTTCGTGAATAGATAGAAGAATCGGCTATATTAGTAAGTCTATACGTAGAAACTCTTTCTACTTTTACTATTAAAGTAAGGTGGTTTCTTAGGTCGGGGTAATTAGGATAGTAGTAGACTAGAATAGATCGTTTTAGTTAGTATAGATCTATATAAATATAGATTAGTCGTTACTAGAACTAAAGCGTATAATATAGCTTTAAGTCTTATAGTACGTCCTCGAGCTTCGTCGAGTTTATATAGTTATTACTTAAGTTAAATCTATTATTACCTCTCTTTATATAGTCTAGTATATATATCGTTATAAGGTGTGGTTAATATTAGGCGATTCTAACGGATTAACTCGTTAACGTTAATAAGGTCTAGCCTCGTGTTAAGGTTAGGTCTAGTATAGTTTAAACTAGACTAAGATAGAGTATAATAGACTCCATTCTCGTATTCTATAATATCTTCTATAGTTATACGGAATATCGTGCGAGTTATCGGTGTAATAGCCTATAAGGTATAGTTATTAGTAGGGGTAGTTATAGATAGACTATTCTCCTCGTTTAGGTTAGGAGAAGGTCTACTATAAGAGGCGGTGCGACGGGTATTATAACGAGTAGTTAGAGCTATTTCTATAAACTACCGTCGTGCTATATAAAGAGGAATTAAAATATAAGGATTATAGACGTAGGATAGTAGTCTAATAGATTATAGAAGGATTCGGGAATATATTTAAAAGGGTAGTCTACTCTCTTAATAAGGTTAATTTCTAAAGAGTAGGAATTAAGTATATGCGGTCTACTTATATAGTGGTCTCGCTTATTCTAGCTAGCTTACCCTAGGTCCACCTGTCACGGACCGTACTAGACCATAGTATTCTAGTTAAGTCTATCCTAGTGTTAGCCCTAACATAACTAGAGTCTTTCTACTATTATAATCTATTATACTAAACCTTTTTAGAATATATTAAGAGTAAGCCTTTTAAGAAAGCTTAATTTAGTCTTCTTAAGATTAATTAATCTTAATATCTAATATTAAGCGTACTTCTCTAAGATCTTTATATTTTATATATTCTATAATCTATTACTTAAAGTATTAAATATAAGGTTTCTCCTATTAGGACTTAGCCTTAGATAGAACCCGACCTATACGTACCTTAGCTAACAGGGTTAGAAGGTAACGTAAAGGGCGGTAAATAGTCACGTGCTAGATAGATCGGCGTCCCTTTATATATATACTCTCGGATTTCTACCGAAAGGGTTCGGTAGTAATTCGTTCTATAATAGAATATACCCTATTATTCTATCTAACTATACTACTATCTAATAACCCTATTCTTATATTCGAATTACTCCCTATATAGTACTATAGTTAAGATAGTCTAACTAGAACTAAGAAGGTTAACACGATCTACTATAGGGATAAGTAATACTATATTAAATAATAGAGATCCTCTATAATTAGTATTAATCCTAGCCGTTTCTAATCGAGAAGTAGAAATATTAGACTAAATCACGGAGCTTTTAGATAAAGAAATAGTAGATACGCTAAGTAACTTCTAATAATATAAAGCCGGATAATAAGTCATGGCGGAGCTACGCGAGGTATTATAATAAACTATTACTAAACTTTAAAAATATATCGCGAATTAGGCTCGAGAGATTTAAACCCTTAAAGAATAGATAGAACGCGCGAAACTCCTCGTAAAGAGACGAGAACTTAAGGAGTCTCTTAAAGAACTACGCCGAACGATAGTAGATAGATAACTTTCTATACTAATTTAGGCGGAATTAGTTTACCTACCATTAGAGTTATAATAATCTACTATATACCTAGCCGCTTCGTTACCGATTTACTCTACTCCTTCCCTAGATATACTAAAATCTAAAGACCCGACTATATTTATAGAGAAGAACTAAAAGGAGTAGAAAGACTAGAAGAGAGACTACGAAAAGTACTTCCTTAATAACCCTCTACTCTTTTCTACTAAAGTATAATATATTTCGTTTGGAGAACGATACCTAGACTTATAATCCCGCGATTAATAGGATAGATAGAAGGAAGTATAGCTACTATCTACGATAACCTAGGAATATTTAGCTATATTTATACTAAATACCCTCGGAACGGATAGAGAACGTAAAAGAAAGGTACTATCTAAGTTAAGAAGCGTAGTATAACGACCGAACTAGTGTGGAAGGCCGCTCCTACAGCCCTACATGTATGTATCCCTGGCTCGATTATATGGCTTCATTGTATATTTAAGGAGGGCGTTTTCCTTGGTCATTCTACTCGGCGCGCTTCCCCCATTACTAATATTCGACTATTCGACCTTTCCTTACGTTCATAGGCCTCTATAGGTATT
>NW_022985553.1:1830832-1832693 GCF_010093815.1 Pseudovirgaria hyperparasitica
TACTATAAATTAAAGATAGAGAGTAAGAAGACCGGCTTAGAAGAGTAGTTATATAAAGAAAGAAGAACTAATGAATTTAACTACCCCTCTCTAGTCGTAGTACACGTCGCGCTAGGATCGGATAAGTTTAATAAGATAGTAGAGAGATTTAGTAAACTAGACCTTACGTTAATTAAGATAAAGTCCTACTTTACCTCTAATCCCTTATTCCCATCCCTTAAGAAGTACGAACCTAAGCTACTTTCGGCCATTATTAACTAGTAGGCGCGAAGGCTAAATCTTTTAGTATATCCCTAAGCACGAGGCATGCCCATAGAACTAACATAAGTTTATCTATAGAATTATATATAGAATAGAGAATACGTCTCTACCCGAGACTCCTAAGGAGGTATTATAGCCTAGGATAGGCCTTAAAGACCAATTATATACATTACGTACGGAGGAGATCACCTAATATATAGATATCCGGAGATAGTAGAATATATTAGAGACGGATTACTAAATATTAACGGGGTACGAGTATTCTAAGGGCGTTTCGGGGCGAATAGAGAAGAAATCCTATTACTACCCTCCTTAGTAGAGCTATAAGCTACTCTATAAGCTATCCGGAACTACGTAGTAACGGTTTAAAACGGTCTAAGCTAGTGCGGAGGAGGAGTAAAGGTTTCTACGTCCGTAGTAAATATTAACGCTTTATAGAGAGTACTAGTATATAGTATTAGTATAAAACCTACGAAGGGTCTCTACTAGGCCTTAGCGGATAGTAATTTAGAAGAAGAAGTTATATCGCCCGAGAGTAAGAAAGATAGATATATAGAATTCTATAAACGCTTCGACGTGGCTAGTAATAGATATATCCACGAGGAGATAGCTCTAGAAGAGCCCGCTATACTTATAATATCTAGAAGGGGGATTACGAAGAGTATACCTAATTATACTAAGAAAAGAAAGATCGCCTATCTCTACGGAATGCGTGAAGGGTAGTATATAAGAATTATCGAGAAATAGAAGGACGGCGAGAAGAGTAGCGACTAGAGAACGTCTAAATAAGAGCCAACGGCGCTAGAGGATAAGATAGATAAAGGGGATAGCCTAAATCCTAGTTAAAAGGTATATATCTAAGGCGTTAAGCTTAATAACTATCTACGCGAAGGATAGCGGCTAAGCATAGAAGCTAGCGAAGTATAGCTAGTGCGCGTTCTAGGGATAACTATAAATATTACTATTAGCGAACTATTTAGCCTTAATAGTAACTTATATCGTACGGTATTTAAGAAGGGCGCCCTTGACTTTATAGCTAGAGAGGTCCGTAAGGCTCGAGAAGAGAAAGCCGAGAAGAAAGGAAGAAATGACCATACTATAGCTCCCGAGATAAATAAACTTAATATATTAGCACCCCTCTATACCACGGGGACGGCTATTATATAATAAGATATTAATTAGCTTAAGGAAGGGATAGTAAGACTAGTACCCGAGTATCTAAGATACCCCGTGGAAGTTAGTCCTAAAAGGGCGACTAGTATAGTACTATTTAATAGTGGCGTATAGGTAAATAGTATTCGACTAGATACTATAAGGCGTCTTAGGCTAGCGATATCTTCGCTTCTACTATATATAAAGAACTCGAGTTTAGTTAGCGCTACTTAGTATAGTACTCTATTCGTAGGAATAGTATAGTAATACCCTATCCGCATAGGTTAGATTATTACGGCTACTTCGATATTTATATATAGCGAACTTAATTATAACCTTATCCTAGAGGAGCCATATACTAGATAGGCCTTACTTACGGTATAGAGGTTAGCCTCTAGGTAAGTACTCTTAATAGTCTACTCCGTATATAGATAAGAATATATAACCT
>NW_022985553.1:1833678-1838059 GCF_010093815.1 Pseudovirgaria hyperparasitica
GTAGAGTAGTACTCTATAGGCCTATGCCTCCTCTAGTCTAAGCCACTATATAAGAAGAAACCCCATAGGGAAAAACTTCCTTATATCTATAACTATATCTCGTTAAATCTCTATTTTATCTTAAGTATATAGCTATAGGGTACGCCTATTAGCCTATAGCCTATATTACTATTATTTTACCCTTAGGTAGCACGTATAGGTGCGGAGGTTATTAGTTAAGGGCTACCCTTAACTAATAATCGGGGTTCTCCTAGGGTTCTTCCGGTATATATCGGGTTACTACTAGCGTATACCGGGTCTCTTCTAGTATATATTTCTAGGTCCACTAGTACTAGAGGAGTAGTAGATATATAAGTATCTATTAGGAGACGTCCTTAGGGTACTTATTAAGCTATTATATAACATCTAAAGTCTTCGTAACGTGGATAAGCCATTACCGTTATATATAGAGGTTAGGGTATATAGCTAGATAGTGGCGTATTATACCTCTCCGGCCATACGCCTTATACTATAGGGAGGTATCAGGAACGCCTCTCTTATAGATATAGTATAGGAGTTCTATAGCGCCCGTTCGGGCTTAGATAAGTATAGATGCTTAGGCTTTCGTTAGCCCTTTATATATCTATTTACTTAGTTCCTTCTATAGCCCTCGAATCTACTCTAGGTACCTATCCTACTAGAAGGTCTAGTAGGTATAGAGTGTCTCTTTCTACTTATCTTAAGTCCACGACCGTATGTTTTTCACGAGTTCTTAAAGGCTCTACTAGTCTAGGAGAGCGTCCGGGTTATCTCGGACTTCTTATACTACTTAGCTAGAGTCGGCTTCTATTAAGCATCTATACTATATTCGATTCCGGCCTATATATAGGAGTGCGCGGTAATATATACTAATTCGTATATATAGCGCGGCGAAAGTATATTCTACGTTTCCTATACGTTCCTATACTTATTATTTAGTAAAGTATACTACCCTCTATATCTAGTAGAAGTTATATATACTTATAACGTCTATCTCGCGTCGTAGTAGTACCGTGTTAGTAGCTTTATATACGCCTAATATAAGACGGAGTATACGGTTCTATATGGATTTAAGCTTTATTCGCCTAGTCTATATAAGGGCCGTATACTAGTACTCGTATCCGTACGTGAAGGCGGGTCGTACTATAGATATATATAGCTGGCGTGCCTTATCCCGGGCGGTTCCCTACGTGGAGACTATAATCCGTTATATAGCGGCTTCTACCCGGAGGGCCCTAGAGACGGCGTATACTACTTATGGTCCCTATTTAAGCTTACTATCTAGTATGACTCCGAGCGCGCGCATGCTTTATACTAGTAGTTTATTAAATGCGTCGATTCGGGGGCGTTGTTCGCCTTCCCTAGTTACCTATTTCCCTTAATAATTAATAAAGTGCATGAGCTGGTATTTCTCCGGGGCGAACTTTACTCCGTGGCGTTTTATCTACTAGAGGCACCTCTCGTAGTCCTATTCTAGTCGTCTATATGTTCGGTTAGTATTATTATTAATAGCTAGGAGGTATATATTATTAGCGTATCTAACTATCTCTATATACTCTATTTCTTAAAGAAGATCTACTATAAAGAAGAGGAATAGAATCGGAGAGATGGTGCTCCCTTATAGGATGCCGTATACCGTCTCTTTGTATTCGCTCTAGTACCTAGAAATATATATCTAAGTTATTCTTTCTATAAGGAATGACTATATAAAGCGTATAATCTATTCTAGTATTCGTCTTATCCGGAGGTTATAAATAAGTCTTATATGGTTTACCTTATTAAACGCTCTAGCTATATTAAGGGAGAGGAGCGATACTACCCGTCCCTATTTCTATACGGCCTAGACGACTTCAATAATATATTAGATAGCTATTATTAGAGAGCTATCTACCTTTGCCTTCTGGTTCGGAGGGAGGAGATTATGTTCCTATACCGCGGTACTTATCTTCTTCACTATCATAGCCTCTAGTATCTTACCTAGATAGGAGAGAAGGGCGATTAGTCTCTATCCCTTTAGGGAGTTAGGGCTCTTTCCTAGTTTCGGGAGTATAATAGTATAGGCGACTTAGAAGCTCTAGGGGTAGTACCCCTATATGACGTATACTTAGAATATACAAGTAATAAGCGGTAGGGTCGCTTTTATAGTACTTTTTAGACATCGATTTAGAATTCCATCTAGTCCGGGTACTTTATCATTTAGGAGTATCTTAATAATATTAAGTATATCCTCCTCCGTAACTTCTTCGGGAATATCTACCGTATATAGATATTCGGCGCCGTGAACATCTAATAGGTCTACTAGTTCCGGGAGAGGGAACATGGCCTCCCATAGGGCCTTAGTTTTCTTAAGGCTCGTGGAGTATATTCTCCCCTAATATATTAGGGGAGGCATAAGTAGCGGGGGTATCGGAGTGTCTACGCCCTTAGCCTATTTCGCTATACGCCATAGCCCTATTACGTATCGTGTCTATTAACTAGTAATTATACGCTACTATTTACGCCTTTTATTACGGAGGACTTTATCGCGTTATCGTATCACTTCCTTCTATTCTTTCTATGACTCGGGTGTTCTCGTACGGTATACGCGTCTATATAGCCTTCGGGCGTCTTATCTACTTTCCCGTACTTAAGGAATCTCCTTTACTTCCGGGGGCCGGTATATTCGGTATAGTACGTGTTTATTTCTTATATTCTAGTATATTTATAGGAGTGTCTATACGGCCTAGTCTATGGCTAGATCGTTAGATATATCGACTATAGAGGGATCTAGGATCGCCGATTCTAGGTCCTTCAGGTACTTTTCCTAGTCGGTGTCCTTCTATATCTATCATCCCCGTTATTCGTTCGGGGTATATACGTTTATTACGGTTTCCATGTATTCATGGTCGGAATCCGTCTATACCTAGCCTAGGCGGTAGTATTAGATCCGGTAACTAATATACTCCGTAGCGAAGGTAAGGTTAAGCGTAGACCCGTCTTTATCCTATTTATATTTTTTCTATATAACTTATCCTATAGGTGTAAGTAGATATAGGAAGTCGTGGTAGCGGGTACGTAGTTCCCTTACTCTAAGTTCTTCCCTAACCACGGCTAGACCTCCTTCCCATTAGTAGTAGAGGTTAAAGTCTCCTAGGAGGATATATTACCCTGGTTCCGTGGTACCCTCGAGTATCTCGTCTAGTATAAGTACACGTTATTAGTTATATATGTTATATATATATAGGGGGCCTATATCTATTTATAGGTATAGTGTTATCCTAAGGTTATCGCGCTTAGTATACGACTATAATAAGAGTAGTATTAACCTATGAATGTAGAAGAGGACTCGTCTTTCTAGTCCTAGAGGGTATATAGTGTGGAAGGCCGCTCCTGTAGCCCTACATGTATGTGTCCCTAGCTCGATCACATGGCTTCATTGTATATTTAAGGAGGGCGTTTTCCTTGGTCATTCTACTCGGCGCGCTCCCCCCATTACTAATATTCGACTATTCGACCTTTTCTTACGTTCATAGGCCTCTATAGGTATTGATTATTAGGCTTAGCTATTAAAGAATTGATTAAGAGTATTATATAGACCCGTCCTATTATAAAAGAGAACTAATAAGAAGTCGTACGTTCAAAGAGAACTCATAATACCTGGGAGAGATACTTGTAAGTTCGTCGCGACTACTATACTAGGAACATAGCCATTTATAAAAGGGATACACGTGGCGATAGCTTACCATAATTTTAGAGGTCGTACCCGGACTATAAACTTATAGGGAGAGATTAGGACTCCGAAACTAGCTTAGGGGAAGTATATAGCGTGCCTAATAAGGTAGTCTAGAGTTACTAGATCGAAGCCACGAGTCCGGAAAACAGGGAGTCTAGAGTCGCTAGGGGCTAGCCTCTTAAAAGTAGCCGTAAAAAGCATGCGTATACTAACACGGGTAATAGCGCGACTCGAAAATGTCTTAGGGGAATAGGATATAAAACAGGGCTAGATAAAGCAGTAAAGAAGAGTTTAAAAATGATAAATATAACCTATTTAGTGCTACCATAGCTGTTATTTATAAATACGGCCATACGAGTATACTACTTTAGGAACGCCTTATACGAAGATAATAATATAAGTAGAATACCGTGAACCTTATATTAATAAAGACGATAGTAATAGTTCACCTTATAAAGGGATTAGTTAACATGGAGAAGGGATGATAGGTGTTATAGGTAGACGCATTAGGCCAACCTTTAGTTAAGGTAATCCCTTGACTAATAACCTTACCCCCAGCGTCTCTACTAGTATACCTACTACTAGTAATAGTGCGATAGGAGCTTAAAATAACGACCTAGTAACTCGTAGAGAGATACTTAACTTCTTCGT
>NW_022985553.1:1838569-1869782 GCF_010093815.1 Pseudovirgaria hyperparasitica
TACTATAAATTAAAGATAGAGAGTAAGAAGACCGGCTTAGAAGAGTAGTTATATAAAGAAAGAAGAACTAATGAATTTAACTACCCCTCTCTAGTTGTAGTACACGTCACGCTAGAATCGGATAAGTTTAACGAGATAGTAGAGAGATTTAGTAAACTAGACCTCACGTTAATTAAGATAAAGTCCTACTTTACCTCTAATCTCTTATTCCTATCCCTTAAGAAGTACGAACCTAAGCTACTTTTAGCCATTATTAACTAGTAGGCGCGAAGGCTAAATCTTTTAGCACATCTCTAAGCACGAGGCATGCCTATAGAACTAACGCAAGTTTATCCATAGAATTATATATAGAATAGAGAATACGTCTCTACCCGAGACTCCTAAGGAGGCGTTATAGCCTAGGATAGACCTTAAAGACCAATTATATATATCACGTGCAGAGGAGATTACCTAATATATAGATGTCCGGAGATGGTAGGATATATTAGAGATAGATTACTAAATATTAATAGGGTATAAGTATTCCGAGGGCGTTTCGGGGCGAACGGAGAAGAAATCCTATTACTACCCTTCTTAGTAGGGCTATAAGCTACTCTATAAGCTATCCGGAACTACGTAGTAATGGTTTAAAACGGCCTAAGCTAGTACGGAGGAGGAGTAAAGGTTTCCACGTCTATAGTAAACATTAACGCTTTATAGGGGGTACTAGTATATAGTATTAGTATAAAATCTACGAAGGGTCCCTACTAGGCCTTAGCGGATAGCGATTCGGAAGAAGAAGTTATATCGCCCGAGAGTAAGAAAGATAGATATATAGAATTCCACGAACGCTTCGACGTGGCTAGTAACAGATATATCCGTAAGGAGATAGCCCTAGAAGAGCCCGCTATGCTCGTAATATCTAGAAGGGGGATTATAAAGAGTACACCTAATCATACTAAGGAAAGAAAGATCGCCCGTCTCTACGGAATGCGTGAAGGGTAGTATATAAGGATTATTAAGGAATAGGAGGACGGCGAGAAGAGTAGCGACTAGGGAATATCTAAATAAGAGCTAACGGCGCCGGAGGATAAGATAGATAAAGGGGATAGCCTAAATCCTAGTTAAAAGGCATGTATCCGAGGCGTTAAGCTTAATAACTATCTACGTAAAGGATAGCGGCTAAGTATAGAAGCTAGCGAAGCATAGCTAGTGCGCGTTCTAGGGATAACTATAAATATTACTATTAGCGAACTATTAAGCCTTAATAGCAACTTACGTTATACGGTATTCAAGAAGGGCGCCCCCGACTTTATAGCTAGAGAGGTCCGTAAGGCTCGAGAAGAGAAAGCCGAGAAGAAAGAAAGAAACGACTATACTATAGCTCCCGAGATAAATAAACTTAATATATTAGTACCCCTCTATACTATAGGGATAGCTATCACGTAACGAGATATTAATTAGCTTAAGAAAGGGATAGTAAGGCTAGTGGCCGAGTATCCGAGGTACCCTATAGAAGTTAGTTCTAAAAGGGCGACTAGTATAGTACTATTCGATAGTAGCGTATAGATAAATAGTATTCGACTAGATGCTACGAGGCGTCTCAGGCTAGCGATATCTTTACTTCTACTATATATAAAGAACTTAAGTTTAGTTAGCGCTACTTAGTATAGTACTCTATTCGTGGGAATAGTATAGTAATACCCTATCTATATAGGTCGGATCGTTACGGCCACTTTAATATTTATATATAGCGAACTTAATTATAACCTTATCCTAGGGGAGCTATATACTAGATAGGCCTTACTTACGGTGTAGAGGTTAGCCTCTAGGTAAGTACTCTTAATAGTCTACTCCGTATATAGATAAGAACGTATAACCTTTAAAACTAGTCTAGATAAGTATATTCTAGTCTTAGAGAAGAAGGGTAACTCCATAGCTAGAGACTAACTATATAGCGGAGTATATCGCCGGAAGCCGGAGTTAAGCCGGATTATTAGTTAAGGGCTACCCTTAACTAATAATCCGTACTAAATGGGGTCCGGTAAACCTACTAATAAAGAGGATAGGCTATATTTTTATACGGATATAGAAATAAGTTATATAGAGTTGCTTTCCGAGAAAATCCGGCCTAAAAATATTACTCGGTTATCGAGAAAAGATAACTTAGCCGCCCTAGTTACGGCGGTAAGGTACGCTACCTTCGTATATAAATAAGGTATAATAATAGAATAGCTTATAGTAGGCTCCACCGGCCTCTAAAGATAGTATTTATCTAGGGTATTAAAGGGATTTAGTATAGCTACTATATATAAAAGAAAGGGAGTTAAAGTGTACCCTATGGATGACTCCGAAGCCTACCGAAAGGTTCCTAGGAATCTATTAGGGTATCTAGACTAGCGTAAACGAGTAATCGCACGGTAGGCACTTCTTCTAGCTATCTATCTAGGCCTTAACGCGTTTAATAGGCTAATAGAGCCTCGAAGGGTAACTATCCCGCTAGGAATACGTCTAACGCCTCTACGTATAAGTTAGCTAAAGATTAGAATAGAGCTATATCCTACGGAACTTAAGTTACTATATATAATCTTATTACATCGCGAGGAAGTACTAGCATGGGAATTCTTATACCTTAGTAAATTTAACGAAGAGGTGGCACCTCCGTAGGAGATCCGAACGGTAGAATATAAGGTATAGTAGGCTAAGAACTTTAATATTCCTAGAGCCCTTTATAGAAAGGTACTCACGATCCTAAAAGAGCGTCTTAATAGTAGAAGGCTCGAGCCCTATAGTAGTCCTTATCGAAACGCCTATTTTCTCGTGGAAAAGAAGAAGAAAGCCAATAAGGAACGAGATCATAGGTTAATTAATTCGGCGATAGAAATCAACCGAGTCACTATTCGTAATGCGGCTACGCCGCCCTCATATAAAGAGTTCTTAGAGTACTTTATAGGGATGGCCGTCTTAACGTTTACCGACTTCTTCTTAGAATATAATTAGATTCTATTAGTAGAGTATTACCGAGACTTAATAGGGTTTATAACGCCCCTAGGATTGCTATACGAGATAATATTACCTTAAGGGGCCACTAATTCAGTAGCTTAGTTCGTTAGGATTATGTTAACTATTATATAAGAATACATCCCGGAGAGGGCTCTGCCATTTCTAGATGACTTAGGTATTAAAGGACCTACGACGAAATATAACTCTAAGGAGGCCCTGCCTAGAATTCGTAGGTATATCCTAGAATATTTAATTAACGTGGATAAGGTTCTCGCGGATATAGAGCGCGCCGGATACGCCCTAAGTAGTAAGAAGACTTAGTAGTATATTAAAGCCGCTAACGTTATAGAATACGTCTACGATATTAAAGGGAGGCGACTAAGTAATAAAAAGGTTACTACTATTAGGGACTAGAAACCCTATAAAAACACGACGAATATGCGAGCCTTCCTTAGCGTTTATATATATTTCTAGATATAGATCCCCGGGTACGCTATTATCGCATCGCCGCTATTTACACTATTAAAGAATAAATCGGCCTAGTAGTAGATAGCTAAGGAGTAGACCTCGATGGACGCGCTAAAGATAGCTCTAACCACTGCTCCCGTACTAATAACGTTATAGTACGGGATAGATATAGGAGATATAATCCTAGTAGTAGACTCTAGTAACGTTAGGTAGGGAGCTACGTTAATATAGGAGAACGAGGATTATAAATATTAGCCATCGCGGTATAATAGAGAAATATAGTTAAAAGCTAAGAGAAACTACGACACCGTGAAGCTAGAGTGCCGAGCCCTCCTCTACGCGTTATAGAAGTTCCGGTAATACCTCTATAGCACGCACTTTATTATAGAAATAGACGCGAATACTCTAGTCGCTTAAATCAACCGTACTATAACTAACTTACTAGGGGCGCTCGTTACTAGGTGGCTCGCGTGGATTTAGCTATAGAACTTTATAGTTAGGCACGTACCTAGGAAGCGTAACGTAGTCGCCGACGGTATCTCACGGATATACGAAGGAGAAGAACCACTAGACGTCCCTACCTTTAACCTAGACGAGTTCGTGGACATGGCTCTATATATAGACGTGCTAGAGATATTATTAATTAAGCCCGTTAGCGGGAGAGATTACACGATAGGGATACTCGACTATACCGCCATTAAGTCTCCCTTAATAGATAAATATAGTAATAAATGGTAGAGGATTACGAAGTACCTTACTATACTTAAGAGGCTAACTAACCTAACCGACCGAGCGTATAAGGCCTTTATAACTAACTGCCTAAAGTTCCTCGTGCGTGACCGAATACTCTAGCGGAGAGGAGATAGGCATTACTAATATACACGAGTAATTAAGGATCCGAATACTAGGGCGCGTATAATTACCGCCACTTATAATAAGATAGATTATAGAGGTAGCGAAGGGACCCTCGGAAGGATTAAGGATAAGTATTAGTAGATAGATATACGTAGAGACGTGCGATAGCACGTAAAAACCTATAATAAATATTAACGACGAAGTAAACTCCTCGGAGGTCTTAATAAAGGGCTCCACCACGTTATAACGCCTATTCTTTAGTAAAGAATATACTTGGACATAATAACGCTACCACCTTCCATAGGGTATAGTAAAGTAGTATCTATATAAGAATAGCTAAGCGGATAGACTAAGGCGGAGGCATGTACGGCGGCCACGTCTATAGTTATTATAAAGTTCCTCTTTAAGAACGTAATCTATAGATACGGAATCATTTCTAAAATCACCTATAACGGTGGTAGAGAAAATATAGGTGCCATAGAGGAGCTCCTCTAACTCTATAGAATTTATTAGAAGGTTACGTCTACGTATAATCCCCGAGTAAATAGGATTATCGAGAGAAGTTTTATACTACTCGCTAATGCTCTCGCGAAGATAACTAATGGCGGATTCAAGAACTAGCCCGGCTACCTCTATATGGTCGTCTAGATAGATAGAATAACGACACGTGCTAGCATAGGGTATAGTACTATATACCTCGTGCTCGGCCATAAACCAATCATGCCTATCGAAGTCGAATTCAAGTTGCTCCGAATACTCCCTTAGGACGAGGTGCAATTAACGTCCGACTTACTCGCTCTTCGAGCTAGATAACTTAAGAGAAGATCCGAGGATCTTAAGAAGGCCCATGCCCATGCGATACGAACGCGTAAGGAATCGAGAGAGATATAGAATAATAACTATTACCTTTATTAAGAGTCGTTACTAGTTAATACGATTATCCTTCTTTACGACTCGTAGTAATAGAAGGATATAGAGCGGAAGCTAAGGTAGCATTAGAGGGAGCCATATAAAATCCAGTCCGTGTTTAATTATACTTATAAGCTCGCGGAGCTTAATAGAGCCATACTTAGAGAGACGTTTCCTAGCTATAGGTTAAAGAAATATTTTATAAGAAATATAAGTAATAAGAGTTACGATAAGCCCTTACGACTACTAATTAGAAGAATTACCGAGGAAAATAAGGAGAGTAGCGATAAGGAAAACTATTATAAATAACTTACGGAATACCTTGACGACGCTACACGAACCCGGGTAAAAGTGGTAATTCCTACTCCGTAAGACTTTAATAGAGAAGAATATTTACGTTTCCCTAGAATTAATATCTCCTTCTAGGGGATAGAAGTTTTTTTAAGGAGGGAAGGAATACTTATAAAAGTAGTCTTATAACGATAAACTCTATTATCGAAAAAGGACGATAAACTCTATCATCGAAAGAGGATAATAAACCCTATTATCACTATAAAATAATAAAACTTATTATTAAAGTAAGTAATGCTCGAAAGAAGATATAATGGCGTTTACGCGAATTCCACCTACTATATATTAAAGCCGGTCGTGTAATCGAAGCCTACCTATCGAAGGCCCATTTCGTTACTATAGAACGGGCCCTATTAGAAACTAATAAGGAAGAAAAGAAGGAGGAGGTATAGAAGAAAAAGATACTTATAGGAAGTCTTATAAGGATGAGAATATACCCGGTATCTATTTATTTATAGATTCCGCCATATACCCGGTAGATATATTCATTTATAGATTTCCTATATACCTAGCATATATTTATTCATAGATTCGACACGTATACGGGCCTACAGCCGTTAGTAAGAATTATTTATAAAAATTACTATATACCCGGTATTCGAGGAGGCATAAAAAGAGAACTTAAGATAGTATATAACTCTTCCCTCTTATACCTCTCCATACCTCCTTAATTAATAAAACCTCCTCCTCTACTTCCGCCTCGCTTAACTACCTCTCCTTAGAATATAACTCGCCGATAGAACTAATAATAATAATAGTCCCGCCGAAAAAGAAAACGCCTACCCGTGAAGAGTTATAAGATCGTTAAGTACTAATAAGATAGACGCGGTCCTAGTTAAGAGTCGTAAGTGCTAAAGTAGGGCTATCGACGGCTATCGTGGTATTAAGGCTATCTACTACTCCGTATAGATAGGCTATAGAAGCTATAGAAGTAAATAAGTCTACTATTAACCGAATTATCGCTATCTAGGACCCGTAAGAGTAATAGAACTATATTCTAGACACGTTTAATAATCTCCTTTATATTACTAGCCTTATAGAATAGCTCTTAAGTAGTATAGTTAACCTCTTCTAGGAAGTAGGAGCCGTAATAGGGTATAGTAAGGCAAAGATTAACTCCTCCATTCCGAAAGAAGTCCATGAGATAATTCGTTATAGAAGAGATACTAACTCCCGCATCCTAAAAGCCAAAAATATAATCCTATAAAACTAGCGAAAAGACCTCCCTAATAATAACGGCTAGTTACTCTAATCCGCCCTCGGATAGCTCTAGTAAATATAGAACTTTATAGAAAAGCTAGTAGCGCTCTTACGAATGCGGACATGGGCGAGAGCGAGGAACTAGTTAAATGTATCTCTATAGTCCCGAATTAGCTAGGGATAGAAGGGAAGAGAAATTAAGGTATATCTTTAGAGCTCTAATATTAATGCCGCCCTAGCTAGTAATAGTAATAAGGACGGTCTATCTCTCTAGTAACTCTTAAACTACCCTAGCCGATAAAATAAACTAACGTTCTATAATAAGACGGGACTTATTATCCCCGCTAGTTAATAGTTATAGATAAGTAGAATAGTTTATAGGCCCGTTAAATACTACCTATAAATCAAAGAGATAAGTACATCGCCTCCGCCTTAGACCTTACCATCGCTAAAACTAGCGTAGATAACACCTACGGTAAAGTCCCCTCCACGAAGTACGCCTTCTAGTTTAGTAGTATATTATCTCTTTAAAGCTAGTCATTTATTTAAAGTAAGTATTCCTTCTACTACCACTAGTATATATCCCTTACCGGGCCATATAAGAACCTCTTTAGTATCTATTACAGCCACGCCGATAAAACCCACTCGCGGACGTGCCTTATCTACCGGCCCTTAGTAATTACCAGGGGCGCCTATATAATAATCCCCGGTTATTCTTAGTTCGCACCCTAAGATAATAGCATCGGTCGAGGAAGAGGACGAGCCTAAGAAGTATTAATGCGCGCCTTTAGTAACGAAGACTTTTAAGGCAGCTATATTATTAAAGAAGAATTTCACGAGTATTAAGGGAATGGCCCTACTAGTACGCTAGAAAGCGTAGATAGGTAATATAGCTATTCCGTATAAAGTCTACTATAAGTATTACTAAGACGTGGCTAGAAAGAATAATATACTTATTAGTATATCCTACTTAAACCTAGTAGCGAGACTTAAAATAGTATATAAGTTTAGAGATAACGTGGGGGCCCTTAAAGTTTATAAGGACTACTACACCTAGTTTGCGAAGTACGCGCGGCCACCTTATCCGATAGAGGCATTAGATATCTATCGTTACTAGGCCCTAGAGACCCCGAAGTAAGTTATTAATATTAAAACTATCCTTACTAGTATCGTATTTATGATTTAGAAGGAGGATAGTAGGATAGGTAGGTAACTCTTCGACGAGTAGGAACGTACTAGAAGTATTAATATTAAAGGGCTCTTCGAGCTACTTAAAAAGACGACCTCTATACTTAATAAGAGTATTCTAGAACTCGCGAGGGATGAATTTAATATATATAAGTACTACCAGCGCATGTTTAATAAGAAATCGAACTACGGCTGGCTACGAACTATATACCACTCCTATATCTAATAGTTTATTAGGTAATATCTACTTTACTAGCTTACCTATATCGCTCTTCGGCCCGATCTTAACTACTATCTAATCTCGTACCCGTACTATGCGAAGTCCTAGGATAGGGGCGATAAGACGGGTTTTAAGCATCTCGATAACGCTATTAATCGAATCCTTAATCCTAGCGATAGACACGGGTTTAATATAATCTAGAGGAGTATTAGTCTCGACGACGAACGAAGTAATAACTATACTATAATCGTTCCCTACTTCTATAAGTTCTTAAATAAATAGTAGTCGAAGGCTAAGCTCCGCGAGGGGGTTAATCGAAACGGTATAATTACGGCTATTAACGATAAGATCTATAATACGGACGATAAGAAACGATTTAGTCCCTTCGTCCTAGTCCTCTACTAGTCCCTTAAAGTATATATCTCTAGCCCACTAATAATATACGGCGCCTAGGGTCCCGTAAAGGGTAGAAGACGTATAATACTTCTATAGTATATCGCGATTAGCCCTAATCATATAATAATAGAAGTACCTAAAATAGGCATATAGGAATAACTCGTAGTAGCTTATAGGAATTTAACTCCGGGACCTACGTCTCCGTCGGGATTTTCTAATAAATATAGCGCGATTCCTTTTGCCTTCCTAGCCGTAGTTTAACTCCTAAGTTTTAACGCCGTTAGTAACGCATTAGTCGGCCGTAAAAGATAGGATAGCTAGGAGGTAAAAGAAGAGGTAGCTATGTGGCTTAACGTAAGTCCTTAATAACTTAAAGCTAAGGTAGACGCCTAGTTTAAGGAGGGCTTAAGGGTATTCATAGAGACCTTTAAGAAAATAGTAAGGTAGGAAAGGCTAGTCTATAGGGATAGGTCGTTCTAGAAGGAATTTCATGAGGCGCGCACCGCTAAGCGGCTAATTAATTTTAAGAAATTCGAGTCTAACGCGGGCCTAGATAACGTTAAAGAGAACTTCTATAGATAGGAGAGGTCTAACGAACTATCTAATAAGGAGGAATCTAACCTCTCTAAGATAAGCGATACGATTCTTTAGGAGCTAGCTCGCGACCTTAAGTACTAAGATTAGGCGCCTAAAAACCTACCTAATTATTAGTTAAGGGCTGCCCTTAACTAATAATCCGGGCTAAGGTTTACCCGCGCCGAGAGGTTTACTAGAGGCGCATTTTATTTATATTAAGGTCTTTCTTTTAGGCGTTCTTCATACGGTTTCTTACACGGTTACTATACTACTAAGGGTAGTAGTTCTATAGGCCGGGGAGGTATATATAGAAGGCCGCTCCTATAGCCCTATATGTATATGTCCCTGGCTCGATTATATGGCTTTATTATATATTTAAGGAGGGCGTTTTCCTTGGTCATTCTACTCGGCGCGCTTCCCCCATTACTAATATTCGACTATTCGACCTTTTCTTACGTTTATAGGCCTCTATAGATATTAATTATTAGGCTTAGCTATTAAAGAATTAATTAAGAGTATTATATAGACCCGTCCTATCGTAAAAGAGAACTAATAAGAAGTCGTGCGTTTAAAGAGAACTTATAATACCTAGGAGAGATACTTATAAGTTCGTCGCGACTACTATACTAGGAACACAGCCATTTATAAAAGGGACATACGTAGCGATGGCTCACTACACTAGACACCTACTTAACTACTATAATACCTCTAAAACCTATAGAATAATATCCCTACGCTATAGGAAAATATTTATATATTCTAGTTTCGCGAAGTACTACTTCCGTTAATCCGCGAAAGACTAGAAATAGTATTATTAAGTTTTAACTATCTACACGAATTAGAGGAGAAAGCTAATAAATACTACCGCATCCTTAAGGAACGCGGCTCTCTAGGTAAAACCGACGAACCCTATATAGGTTAGAAATAAGGTTAATTAAATATATTTAATTAAGAGTAACCTTACCGCGATTAGTACTAGAAGAGTATAAATCGGGGTAGAAACGCGTTAAGAGGATACCGAAATAATTAAGGCGGTACTCCTTAATATAGAAAAGGATAAGGTATAGACTTAAATATAACGCCTATCGTAAAATAGTAGGATTATAGCGTACTTTATTACTATAAGTATAGAGAAATAGAATATATTTTATCTAACTATAAGAATCCGAAAAAAGAATAGGCTAGTATATAAGACCTAACTACGTTCTTAGCTAAATTATATATACTTAGAAGGAGCTATAGCGTCTTCTAGTAAGTAAAGATCTAATATTACTAAAAGTATCGTTATCTATAGTAAATAGTAATAAAACTATATAGACCCTCATAGATACTAGTATAGAAAATAACTATATTTCATCAATTCTCATAAAGGAGTATAGATTATTATATAATCTTAGTAAAGTTAGCTAAACTATTATAGTTAATAGATATAAAGTTAGAACTTTAGATAAAGCTATAATAAATTATAAAGTTCATAACTTAAAGATAATAAAATAGTAGATATCTAATAAATTTATCGTGGCTAATATTAGCTAATAGAATATAATTCTAGGGATGCCTTAGCTTAGACATCTAAACCCTATCCTTAATTTTTAGAAGAAGATATTAACGTTCTAACGATACCGTGGTAAATTATACTAGTAAGTTATAACTATTAGTAAGGAGGCATAGAACCTTACCGTACGGACCCGATCGTCGCTAATCTATCTTATATCCTTATTAATCATCGATAAAGATAAGGATAATAGTAATAATCGGGGCGAAGACACGCTACCCGATATATATTCGTAGTATATAGATGTATTTTCGGTAGGAGATACGTTACTTCTCCCTAATTACGGGCTATATAAGCTAAAGATTAAGCTTAAAGAGGGAGTAGACGTCCCTTATAGCCTACTTTACCTACTTTCGAGACTAGAACTTAAAGTTCTTTATAAATATATTAAAGAATACCTCGAAAGAGGCTAGATATATTATAGTATATTATCGGTCGGTGTATCTATTCTCTTCGTAAAGAAGAAAGACGGAAGTTTACGTCTATATATTAACTATTAGATACTAAATATAGTAACTAAGAAGAATCGTGGTCTATTACTACTAGTTAGTAAATCTTTAGACTAATTAATAAAGGTAAAGTACTTTATAAAGCTAGATTTATAAGATATATATTACTAGCTTTAAATTTATCGCGGAGATAAGTGGAAAACTACATTTCGGACTAGATATAGTTATTTTAAGTATACTATTATACTATTCGGGCTAATAAATATACTAGGAGCGTTTTAAGGATATATTAATACTATACTCGTAGGATTACTTAACGTGATTTACGTAGTTTATCTTAATAATATACTAATTTACTCTAATAGTATATAGAATTATAAAGAACACGTGAAATCGGTACTAAATCGTCTAAGGTAGTATAAACTCTATATAAAATTATCTAAATACGAGTTTCACTAATAAGAAGTTAGGTTTCTCGGCTTTATTATAATATATAGAGGCCTAAAAATAGAGCCGGAGCGTGTAAAGACCATTATAGAATAGCTAGAATCTACTACTATATATTAAATTAGAATATTTATAGGTTTTATAAACTATTATTATAAATTTATTATAGGCTTCTTATAAATTACGGCGCCGCTTAATAAACTTATAGAGAATAGTAGTAAAATCTCTATAGATGGGCGAGTATAGCGTAAAGCTAAGTCGGTCGAGATATAGTTAATACTAGAAGCGCGAGATACGTTCTAATTATTAAAGAATTACTTTATAACTACGCCGATTCTTAGGTATTTTAATCCTAAGAAGTATATTTAGGTTAAAACTAACGTGTTAGAATTCGTAATTACTAGAATTATTAGTTAACCGTATAAAGATACGAAAGATAAGGTATAATAGTACCCGGTCGCTTTCTTTTTCTATAAAATAGCGGATATAGAGACGCGTTATAATACGCATAACTAGAAACTACTTATAATTATTAAGAGTTTTAAGTAATAGCGATATTATTTAGAAGGCTCCGTATATTAGATTAAATTATTATTAGATTATATAAATCTATATTACTTTATATTAACTAAGGTCCTTAATCGCCGATAAGTATATTAGGCTAAGTAGATATTAATATTTAACTTTAAAATCTTATATAAAGCTAGAAGAGAGAATAAAGCTAATCCTCTATCACGGTATAAAGATTATAAGAAATTATCATAGAATAACGTAGATAGTTAGTATAAGTTAGACTATACTATACTTTAGATACTATAAGACTAGTTATCTAATAGAATACTAGAAGCTAGGATACTTTTAGCGATTCTCCGCGGGAATTAGAGCGGGTATTAAGTAATCTAAATAAACGTCTAAGAAACTAAGAAAACCCTTAAAGACTTAATTAAATCTACCTAGAATTCTAATATATTAGTAAAGAAAGTTATAAGTATAATAATAATAATAATAATATTAGTAAACTAGGTAGAGTACCACTCTATAGGCGCATGCCTCCTCTAGTCTAAGCTACTATATAAGAAGAAACCTACGAATAGGAAAAACTCCCTTATATCCATAACTACGCTCTATCTATCCTCTCGTTCTTTATATATATATAGCCCTAGGGGCTACCCATAGGCCTATAGCCTATATTATAATAGTTTACCCTTAGGCAGCACGTGTAGGTGCGGAGATTATTAGTTAAGGGCTACCCTTAACTAATAATCGCGGTTCTCCCGGGGTTCTTCCGACGTATACCGGGGTTCTTCCGGCATATATTAGGCTTCTTCTAGTATATATACGCGGGTCTACTAGAACTAGGGGAGAGGAAGGTGTACGAGTATCTATCGGGCGACGTTCTTAGGGTACTTATTAAGCTATCGCGTAATATTAGAGGTCCTCGTCATACGGACGAGGGCTTATCTTAGGGTATAGAGACTAGAGCACGTCGCGAGATAGTAGTATATTATACCTCTCCGGCCGTAGTCCTCGCACTAGAGAGATATATCTAGGACGCCTCTCTAGTAGAGGTAATATAGAAGATCTATAGCGTCTATTCGGGCTTAGAGAAGTATAGATACTTAGGCCTTCGTTAGCCCTTTATATATCTATTTACTCGGTTCCTTCTAAGGCCCTTAGATCTATTCTAGATACCTATCCTATTAGGAGGCCCACTAGGCTTTAAGTACCTCTCTCTATTTATTCTAGATCCACGACTATATAACGCGGCTAAGCTCCTTAGGGCTCTATTAGCTCGGGACGGCATCCGGGTTATTTTAAACCTTCTATACGGTCTAGCTCGAGTCCGCCTCTATATAGTATTTATATTATACTTAAGTTTATTCTATAGTAGGGAGGGCCTAGTAATACGCGCGGATACGTGTGCGTAGTACGGCGAAGGTATATACCCTATCTCCTCTATATTCTTATACTTATTATTTAGTAAAGTATATAAGTCTCTATATCTAGTAGAAGTTCTATATACTCGTTATATTTATCTCGCGTTAGAGGAGCGTTGTGTTAGTAGCTTTATATACACTAGAGATAAGGCGGAGTATATAGTTTTATATAGACTTAAGCTTTACCCGCCAAGCTTATATAAGGGCCGTGTACTAGTACTCGTATCCGTATATAAAGGCTAGGCGTACTAGGGAGACGTATAGCTGTCTTATCTTATCCTAGGCTATTCCCTATGTGGATGCCGTAATCCGGCGTATAGCGGTTTCTACCTAGAGGGCTCTAGAGACAGCGTGTGCCACCTATGGTCCCTATTTTAGCTTATTATCGATTATAACGCCGAGTACTCGTATACTCTATACTAGTAGTTCTATAAAGGCGTCGATTTAGGGGCGACGTGCCCCCTCCCTAGTAGCCTATCCTCTATAGTAGTTAATAAAGTATATAAGCTAGTATTTTTTAGGTGCGAATTTTACTCCGTGGCGCTTTATCTACTAGACGCATTTCTCGTGGTCTCGTTCGAGTCGTGTACATGTTCTACTAGTACTACTATCGACCGCGAGGAGGTATATATCGTCCGTATATCCGACTACCTCTATATATTCTATTCCCTAAAGAAGGTCTACTATAAAGAAGAGGAAGAGGATCGGGGAGATAGTGCTCCCTTACGGGATGCCGTATACCGTCTCCTTATATTCGCTTCGGTATCCGGGGATATATATTTAAGTAGTCCTTTACGCGAGAAAGGACTATATAAATCGTATAATCCACTTAGGTATTCGCCTTATCCGGAGGTTATAGATAAGTCTTATATAGTTTACCTTATTAAACGCCCCTACTATGTCTAGGGAGAGTAGCGTGATAACTCGTCCTTATTTCTATATAGTCTAGATAATCTTAAGGATATGTTAAATAGCTATAATTAGGGAGCTTTCTACCTTCGCCTTCTAGTTTACTAGAAGAAGGCCGTATACCTATACTACTATACTTATCTTCTTAGTAATCGTGGCTTCTAGTACCTTACTAAGGTAGGAGAGGAGGGCGATCGGCCTCCATCCCTTCGGCGTGTTTAGACTCTTCCCTGGTTTTAGAAGTATAACCGTGTGTACGGTTCGGAAGCTCTATAGGTAGTATCCTATACGGGCGCACGCTCGGAATATATAGCCTATAATCGGTAAGGTCGCCTATATAGTCCTCTTAAGGCATCGATTCGGAATTCTATCTAGCCCGGGCGCTTTATCGTTCGGGAGTATCTTAATAGCGCCGAGTATATCGTCGTCTATGATTTCCCTAGGGATACTTACGGCTTCCGGGTATTCCGTACCATTAATATCTAATAGGTCTACGGGTTCTAGGAGAGGGAATATAACCTCTTATAGAATCTCTATTTTCTCGAGGCTCGTAGAGTACGTCTTTTCTTAATATATAAGGGGGGGTATAAGTGGTGTAGGTGTTAGGGAGGCGGTGCTTTTGGCCTATTTTACTATATACTATAGTCTAGTAGTATTACGTGTATATCTATCCGTGACTATATACTACTATTTACGTCGCTTATTACGGAGGACCTTATCTCGTTATCTTCTCGCCTCTCTCTATTTATCCTACGCTTTAGGTATACGGTTATAGTATACGCGTGTGTATAATCTCCGGACTTCTCGCCTATGCTCTTACACTTAAGATATGCTTTTCGGGTCTAGGGGTCTATATATTTAGTACGGCACGTGTTTATCTCTTACTCCCTAGTACGCCTATAGGAGTATGTTCACGGCCTAGTCGATAGCCGGGCCATTAGATACATTAACTATAGACGGGTCTAGGATCGTCGATTCCAGGTCCTTTAGATACTTTTCCTAGTTAGTATCCTTCTATAGCCATCGCCCTCGTTAGTCTTAAGGGGTAGATACATCTATTACGGTCTCCATGTATTCGTGGTCGGAGTCTATCTATATAAGGCTTAGGCGGTAGTATTAAGTCCTATTATAAATATATCTAGTAGCTAGGGTAAGGTCGAGTGTGGATCCGCCCTTATCTTATTTATATTTTCGCTAGGTAATCTATTCTACTAGTATAAGAAGGTATAGGAAGCCGTAGCATTAGGTGCGTAGTTCTCTAGCTTAAAGCTCTTCGCGGGTGATAGTTAGTCTACCCTACTAGCTATGATAGAGGTTGAAGTCTCCTAGGAGGATGTATTATTCTAGCTCGGTAGTACCCTTAAGTATATTATCCGCCTAAAGCGATTAGTTCTAATTATATATATTATATATATAGAGGGGTCTAATATTCGTCTAGAGGTGTAGTATTATCCGGAGGTTATCCCGTTTAGTATACGACTATAATAAGAGTAGAATAGACTTATAGATATGGAAGAGGACTCTCCTCTCCGGTCCTAGGGGGTATATTATATAATATTCTAGGTGTGCTATTGGTTTATTCGTCTGGTAGTATTTATATAGCTCCTATATAGCGAGTATTACAGCTCCGGTCTCCTCGAGGAGTATCACCTAGTTCTTACGTTTATACTATACGTTTACCTATATAATTAGAAGTATATCTTGGTCTCTTATTAGATACTAGGGAATATATAGGCCTATATATTCGTTCCTCTAAGACGCGACTATCCTCGTACGGCGGCGGCCTTAGTAATTCCTCGGGGCCGTCCTATTATTAGCTTTCTTAGGACGGTTTACTATTCCTAACCGCTTCCTCGTGAGGAGGTAGTCTATAGTAGTAGTATTATAGTAAAGAGAGGAACGGTAGTAGGTCGTATCGTTTATAGCTACCTTACTCCCTTTATCCGGATTAAGTAGATATATTCGGTAACCTATTTACGTTTCACGCACGTAGCCGACCATGACGGGTGCTTGCCGTCGTAGTTGGAGTACTTCGCCGTGTCCCTATCCCTCTAGCCCTCTCCTCGTGTCCCGTAGGGGCACTCCTAGGTACTATATTCTTATCGATACCACCCACACCTAGTCTTTTAGGAGTACCACTATACCGTGTACCCGTATCCCTAAAAAGTTATAAGTATAAAAGGAAGCGCTATAGATCCGCCGTAGTTATTAAGGTAGAAACAATAATTAGACGCGATCTACTTCTAAGGCCGACTCTATATACCGGAAGGCGGCTTATAAATTAATATTTTAAGGGAATAGTATAATTACGCGTTAGTAGAGTACTTTAGTATTATAAGGATAGTTAATTTAATCTAAAGGACGTACGACTAGCTAGGTCTTTATAAATATATAAAAGACTACGTAAAAACGTATAACGTTTACTAGTATACAAAAGTATATAGATACTTACCATATAGTAAATTAAGGCTATTACCTATACTAAAGGAGGTATAAAAGGAATTATTAATAGATTTTATTATAGATCTACCCCTAAGTAAGTATTCTAGGTATATTTATAATAGTTTACTTATGGTTCTAGATAGATTTACGAAGATATTATACTATATCCCTATAAGAAAGACGATCTAAGTACTAGATCTTATAGATATACTACTCTATAACGTAGTCCGGCTCTATAGTATACTAAATAGTATAGTTTCGGATAGAGGTCCGTAGATAACGTCTAAATTTTAGAAGGATTTCTACTATACGCTAGGAATTAAGCGGAAACTTAGTACTATATTCTATCTATAAATAGATAGATAGACGGAGTAGTAGAATTAGATAGTCGAGGCGTATTTACGCGTATATTATAACTATAAGTAGAATAACTAGGTAAGGTTAGTCTATATTATAGAATTCGTATATAATAATAGTCGATATACATTAATCTACGTAAGTCTATTTAAAGTAAACTTCGGTCGGAACTATAATATATAGTTCTTAGGGACTTAGTTTAAAGTAGAATAACCTAACGTTAAAGTAATAGAAATTACTATAGAACTATTCTAAACGTAAAGAAGCGTTATAAAGTGACTATAAGATACTATAAATTATAGTAAATCGCACTATAATAAGGGTAGAAAACCTATAATCTTTAATATTAGAGATAAAGTTTTACTAAATAGTAAGAATATTTATAGTATTAGACTAAAGAAGAAGCTTAACTATATAATAATAGGTCTATATAAGATTACTCGTATAATTAATAACTAGGTATATAAGTTATAACTCCCTCCTACGTTAAAGATATATAATATATTCTATATTACGGTTCTCGAGCCATTTCATGCCTTATTATTACCGGATCGTTCTAAATAGATACTATATAAAGTAGTTACGTAAGAAGGTATAGATATCTATGAAGTTAAGTAGATACTTAGCTAGTAATACACCGAAGATAGTACGTGGCTATATAAGATTTATTAGAAAGAATATAATCCTAATAAAGATACTTAGGAACCTATAATAAATATTAGTAAAGTAGTAATATTAGTATATAAGTAGTAATTAGTAGAGGAAGCCGCGGAATCGTAGAGAATTATACTAAAGTATAGATTTAACGTTTTTTAGTATAGTTCGGTACTAAGAACGGCCGCCTAAAAGGAAGAAGGTGAAAGAGATATAGATCTTTAAAATATTCTAAGGAATTAAGGAACTTCCTTAGAAAGTTTAAACTTAGAACTTTAAAAAATTTAACTAAAAAGGAGACTTAGAAAAATGATTTACTAAGAGAAATAGATATTAAAAATCGGTGCCGATTAGTATAGATCGGTATAGATTACTAAAGAGATTAAAGAAGTTATTATTAAAGAAAGATAAAATTAAGAAAGCTAAAAGAAAATATAAAGATCTATATAGATCTATATAAACTTATACTAATCTATCTAGAAGAAGTAAGATCGCTTTAAAATTAAAACTAAAAAACCAAAAACACTAGATAAAAGAGATATATTAGTACCGATCGGTATAGATCTAAACTAATTAAGTCGGAGTAGGAGTAGAAGTACTAATTACCGCGATGGTTATATCTAATTCCTTCTACTAGTTCTTATTTAGTATAGTATAGAGCTTTATAATATAAGTCTCTAGCCTTTTATTCCGATGCTATAAATTCTATATAGCGCGCCTTATAGCTATGAACTCCTCTATAGAAATCTACGGAGTAGCGGGACCTAGGATAGAGAGAGATAGACTAGCGTAGGCACGCTAAGAATTATATAAATTAGTGAAAAGATTTAATGATTAGTATAGAACTATATACCTTTAGTATAGAAACTTCTAGATTAGAGCTATCTTCCCTAAATTTACGGCTCTTTAGTACGCGCGAGAAAGGAACCTTAGCCTTTTTACTAGAACCTTTTCTAGGAATTTTAATATTACTAGTATATAGAAAGAAGTCCGAAGTAGTAGAGATTTTAGTACTATTATAGAGATTAATATATATTAGTAAGAATCTATAACGATTTAAGAAAAATAATATTACCTAGTAATCGCGGTAATAATAGCTATAGTAGATTCTAATAAATCCTTATAAATCTTATTAGAATCGTACTCCTAGGCGTAACTCTTACCTTAGATATATAGCTTATAGAAAGCCTTCTCTAAGGCGTTATAATTAGTAGTACTACGCTTCTTATTAGTAGGGGTTACTAGAGGCCTAGTAGTAATCTATTAGGCACGTGCCTACCAGTTAATTATATATGTATGTAGTAGTCGTATATAAGTAGTATACTCTACCCTTAAAGCAGTAGCTTTAAGATTCGGTCCTTTTAGTATAGTTGGTTAGTACGTGGAGCCCGCCTCCTTATATAATCTTAAAGCTACTACGGGGTCACGGGTTTAACTCTCGGTCTAGTTAACTATTATTGAATTTCGTACGATTCCGTTTAGCTTACCACGTCACGTGTACTTTATACACGTGACGGATAACATGGTAGTAACATTACTACGGTAAGTTAGCGTATCTAGTACTAGAGGCGGCATTACGAATATTAATTATATGCATATGGTTTATACTAGGCCTAGTGTGGCTAGCGCGTATACTAGGCCTATTATAGCTAGTTTAGTTTATCTTTCGTAAGGTAGATGCCTACAACGCGTAAGAGCACGCGCCTTCGAAAAGGGGAGATATTATTAGGCACGTGCCTACTAGTTAATTATACATGTATATAGTAGTTGTATATAAGTAGTATACTCTACCCTTAAAGTAGTAGCTTTAAGATTCGGTCCTTTTAGTATAGTTAGTTAGTGCGTAGAGCCCGCCTCCTTATATAATCTATACTAATATAAGTAAATCTATATAAAGTTCTTTAAACTTACTTAAATATCTATAAGTAATAATACTTCTTAGTTATATAAGTACCGTATATTATAGATTTAGTACTACCGTAAGTAATATACGATAGAAAGTAATAACTATAATAATATATAGCTAGATTATTAGAGCCCGGCCTAGGTTAGAGTAGATTAATAGCTTTCGATATATTAGTAATATATATAAGATAGGGATTATTTAAAGGCGTCTATTTCCGCGCTAATTACTTTAGAGTATCGAGATTTTAGGAAACTATATTATAATTATTACTAATTTATACGGATTATTATGAATTATATTATTACTAGCTAAGAACGGTACGAAAATTAGTAAATTGCGTAAATCGTACTAAATTATAGTAAATCTATATAAATCTATATCTATAAGAATCGGGTAATATATCTAATAATCTAAAAAACTCTATAAAGAGTTAAGAAGTTTTTTAAAGAAAGGAATATTTCTAAGAAAAGATTTTAATATAGGTAGTACCCGGGCTTATCTAATTATATTACGTGATACGCTAGGCCTAATTAGGTAATCTTACCTATATAAGAAGTTAAGATAGATAAAATCTAGTTTATTAGAAAAACACTTATATAAATCTTAGATTAGCGAATATTAGTAAGTATCTAAGACGAAGTATAGAGAACGACTAAGGTCTTATAAGACTTAGAATAGGGATATAGAGATAGATAATAATCTAGGTTACTAAGGGTAGCTTCCTAGAGAGAAGGAATAATTATTAGGACTTAGCCTTAGATAGGACCCGACCTATATATACCTTAGCTAATAGGGTTAGAAGGTAACGTAAAGGGCGGTAAATAGTTACGTACTAGATAGATTGGCGTCCCTTTATATATATACTCTTAGATTTCTATTAAAAGGGCTCGGTAGTAATTCGTTCTATAATAGAATACACCCTATTATTCTATCTAACTATACTACTATCTAATAACTCTATTCTTACATCTCCTCTATAAGTAGTACTAGTAGATTATTAATATAGATAGTAATAATAATATATCTAATAAAGATATATAGATTAAACTATAACTATTAGAATTTAAGAGATTAAAGAAGGTTATATAAGGTATAAAACTATTTCTAACTAGATTATTTTAATCTATAAATTACCTTTTAGAGCTTAAGAATCTTACCTAGTTTTTTAAAGTCTAGTAGGTATTATATATAGATGTTTTTAGATAGACTACTATTTAGATAGATAGTATTAAAATTAATCTAGTAAACATGCTTATTAAATTATACGGTCTATTAGAGTATAATATAAAGAGAATTATATTTAATAATAGGTATAAAGGTTTTATTATAATTAAGACTATATTTCTATATAAAGCCCTATATAACGAGATATACCTTATAAACTTTAGTATTATCTATAGTAGTTTTAATATTAAATATCTATCTAGAGCTAACTATTATAGAGATATTTATAGTAAGTAGAGCTTCCTACTATAATTAATTAATCTTATAACTTCTTAGCTCTCTCTTAATAGCTATTTACTACTAATACTAATTAGAAGAATTTCTAGCCTCTTTTAGATTTAAAGGAATATCTATAAGAATAGGGTTATTAGATAGTAGTATAGTTAGATAGAATAATAGGGTGTATTCTATTATAGAACGAATTACTACCGAACCCTTTCGGTAGGAATCCGAGAGTATATATATAAAGGGACGCCGATCTATCTAGCACGTAACTATTTACCGCCCTTCACGTCACCTCCTAACCCTATTAGCTAAGGTATATATAGGTCGGGTTCTACCTAAGGCTAAGTCCTAATAATTATCCCTTCCCTCTAGGAAGCTACCCTTAGCGATCTAGATTATTATCTATCTCTATATCCCTATTCTAAGTCTCGTAAGACCTTAGTCGTTCTCTATACTTCGTCTTAGATACTTACTAATATTCGCTAATCTAAGATTTATATAAGTGTTTTTCTAATAAACTAGATTTTATCTATCTTAACTTCTTATATAGGTAAGATTACCTAATTAGGCCTAGCGTATCACGTAATGTAATTAGGTAAGCCCGGGTACTATCTATATTAAAATCTTTTCTTAGAAATATTCCTTTCTTTAAAAAACTTCTTAACTCTTTATAGAGTTTTTTAGATTATTAGATATATTACCTAATCCTTATAGATATAGATTTATATAGATTTACTATAATTTAGTGCGATTTACGTAATTTACTAATTTTTATACCGTCCTTAGCTAGTAATAATATAATTCGTAATAATCTATATAAATTAATAATAATTATAATATGGTTTCCCGAAATCTTGATACTCTAAAGTAATCGGCGTGGAAATAGGCGCCTTCGAATAATCCCTA
This sequence comes from Pseudovirgaria hyperparasitica, assembly GCF_010093815.1. Classification (NCBI taxonomy): domain Eukaryota; kingdom Fungi; phylum Ascomycota; class Dothideomycetes; order Acrospermales; family Acrospermaceae; genus Pseudovirgaria; species Pseudovirgaria hyperparasitica. Next base: position 1,860,726 of record NW_022985553.1, read on the forward strand.
TCTTATATACGTTACCGATATATCGAAAGCTATTAATCTACCCTAACCTAGGCCGGGCTCTAATAATCTAGCTATATATTATTATAGTTATCGCTTTCCGTCGTATATTACTCACGGTAGTACTAAATCTATAATATACGGTACTTATATAACTAAGAAGCGTTATTACTTATAGGTATTTAAGTAAGTTCGAAGAACTTTATATAGATTTACTTATATTAGTATAGATTACTACTAGGCCTCTAGTAACCCCTACTAATAAGGAGTGTAGTACTACCGATCGTAACGCCTTAGAGAAGGCTTTCTACGAGCTATATATCTAAGGTAAGGGTTACGCCTAGGAGTACGATTCTAATAAGATCTATAAGGATTTATTAGAATCCGCTATAGCTATTATTACCGTGATTACTAGGTAATATCGTTTTTCTTAAATCGTTATAGATTCTTACTAATATATATTAATCTCTATAATAGTACTAAAATCTCTACTACTTCGGACTTCTTTCTATATACCGGCGATATTAAAATTCCTAGAAAAGGTTCTAGTAAAAAGGCTAAGGTTCCTTCCTCGCGCGTGCTAAAGAGCTATAAATTTAGGGAAGATAGCTCTAATCTAGAAGTTTCTATACTAAAGGTATATAGTTCTATACCGATCGTTAAATCTTTTCGCTAATTTATATAATTCTTAGCGTGCCCGCGCTGGTCCGTCCCTCTCTATTCTAGGTCCCGCTACTCTATAGGTTTCTATAGAGGAGTTTATAGCTATAAGGCGCGCTATATAGAATTTATAGCGTCGGAACGAAAGGCTAGAGACTTATATTATAAAGCTCTATACTATACTAAATAAGAACTAGCGGAAGGAATTAGATATAACTATCGCGGTAATTAGTACTTCTACTCCTACTCCGACTTAATTAGTTTAGATCTATACTAATCGGTACTAATATATCTCTTTTATCTAGCGTTTTTAGTTTTTTAGTTTTAATTTAAAGCAATCTTACTTCTTCTAGATAGATTAGTATAAGTTTATATAGATCTATATAGATCTTTATATTTTCTTTTAGCTTTCTTAATTTTATCTTTCTTTAATAATAACTTCTTTAATCTCTTTAGTAATCTATATCGATCTATACTAATCGGCACTAATTTTCGATGTCTATTTCTCTTAGTAAATTATTTTTCTAAGTTTCTTTTTTAGTTAAATTTTTTAAAGTTCTAAGTTTAAACTTTCTAAGGAAGTTTCTTAATTCCTTAGAATATTTTAAAGATCTATGTCTCTTTTACCTTCTTCCTTTTAGGCGGCCGTTCTTAGCGCTAAACTATACTAAAAAACGTTAAATTACTATACTTTAGTATAATTCTCTATGATTCCGCGGCTTCCTTTACTAATCGCTACTTATATACTAATATCGCTACTTTACTAATATTTATTATAGATTCCTAAGTATCTTTATTAGGATTATATCCTTTCTAATAAATTTTATATAGCCACGTGCTATCTTCGGCGCGTTACTAGCTAAGTATCTACTTAACTTCGTAGATATCTATACCTTCTTACGTAACTACTTTATATAGTATCTATTCGGAACGATCCGGTAATAATAAGGTATAAAATAGCTCGAGAAGCGTAATATAGAATATATTATATATCTTTAACGTAGGAGGGAGTTATAACTTATACGCCTAGTTATTAATTACATAAGTAATCTTATATAGACCTATTATTATATAGTTAAGCTTCTTCTTTAGCCTAATACTCTAAATATTCTTACTATTTAGTAAAACTTTATCCCTAACATTAAAGATTATAGGTTTTCTACCCTTATTATAGTACGATTTACTATAATTCATAGTATCTTATAGTTACTTTATAACGCTTCTTTACGTTTAGAATAGTTCTATAGTAATTTCTATTACTTTAACGTTAGATTATTCTACTTTAAACTAAGTCCCTAAGAACTACGTATTATGGTTCCGACCGAAGTTTACTTCGAACGGACTTACGTAGGTTAACGTATATCGGCTATTATTATACGCGAATTCCGCGATATAGACTAACCTTACCTAGTTATCCTACTTATAGTTGTAATATACGCGTAAATACGCCTCGACTATCTGATTCTACCGCTCCGTCTATCTATCTATTTATAGGTGGAATATAGTACTAAGTTTCCGCTTGATTCCTAGCGTATAGTAGAAATCCTTCTAAAATTTAGACGTTATCTACGGACCTCTATCCGAAACTATACCGTTCGGTATACTATAGAGCCGGACTACGTCATGGAGTAGTATATCTATAAGATCCGGTGCTTGGATTATCTTCTTTATAGGGATATAGTATAATATCTTCGTAAATCTATCTAGAACTATAAGTAAACTATTATAAATGTGCCTAGAATACTTACTTAGGGGCAGATCTATAATAAAATCCATCGATAATTCCTTCTATGCCTCCTTTAGCATAGGTAATAGCCTTAATTCGCTATATAGTAAGTATCTATATACTTTTATATGCTGGTAAACGTTATACGTTTTTACGTAGTCTTTTATATATTTATAAAGACCCAGCTAGTTATACGTCCTTCGGATTAAATTAACTATCCTTATAACGCCGAAGTGCCCTACTAACGCGTAATTATACTATTCCCTTAAAATATTAATTTATAAGCCGCCTTCTAGCACGTAGAGTCGGCCTTAGAAGTAGATCGCGTCTAATTATTATTTCTACCTTAATAACTATAGCGGATCTATAGCGCTTCCTTTTATACTTATAACTTTCTTTACTAATATATCGGAATTCTAGGTAGATTTAATTAAGTCTTTAAGGGTTTTCTTAGTTTCTTAGACGTTTATTTAGATTACTTAATACCCGCTCTAATTCCCACGGAGAATCGCCAAAAGTGTCCTAGCTTCTAGTATTCTATTAGATAACTAGTCTTATAGTATCTAAAGTATAGTATAGTCTAACTTACACCGACTATCTACGTCATTCTATAACGATTTCTTATAATCTTTACGCCGCGATAGAGGATTAGCTTTATTCTCTCTTCTAGCTTTATATAAGATTTTAAAGTTAAATATTAATATCTACTTAGCCTAACGTACTTATCGGCGATTAAGGACCTTAGTTAATATAAAGTAATGTAGATTTACGTAATCTAATAATAATTTAATCTAATATACGGAGCCTTCTAAATAATATTACTATTACTTAAAACTCTCGATAATTATAAGTAGTTCCTAGTCATGCATATTATAACGCGTCTCTATATCCGCCATTTTATAGGAAAAGAAAGCGACCGGGTGCCATTACATCTTATCTTTTATATCTTTATACGGTTAACTAATAATTCTAGTAATTATAAATTCTAACGCGTTAGTTTTAACCTAAATATACTTCTTAGGATTAAAATACCTAAGAATCGGCGTAGTTATAAAGTAATTCTTTAACGATCGGAACGTATCTCACGCTTCTAGCGTTAACTATATCCCGACTAACTTAGCTTTACGCTATACTCGCCCATCTATAGAGATTTTACCGCTATTCTCTATAAGTTTATTAAGTAGCGCCGTAATTCGTGAGAAGCCTATAATGAATTTATAATAATAGTTTACGAAACCTATAAATATTCTAATTTAACGTATAGTAGTAGGTTCTAGCCATTCTATAATAGTCTTTATACGCTCCGGCTCTATTTTTAGGCCGCTATGTATTATAATAAAGCCGAGAAACCTAACTTCTTATTAGTGAAACTCGTATTTAGATAATTTTACGTAGAGTTTATACTACCTTAGACGATTTAGTACTAATTTTATATATTCTTTATAATTCTATATACTATTAGAGTAAATTAGTATATTATTAAGATAAACTACGTAAATCACGTTAAGTAATCCTACGAGTATAGTATTAATATATTCTTAAAACGCTCCTAGCGCATTTATTAGCCCGAATGGCATAATAGTATACTTAAAATAACTATATCTAGTCCGAAATGTGGTTTTCTACTTATCTCCGCGACGAATTTAAAGCTGGTAATATATATCTTATAAATCTAGCTTTATAAAGTACTTTACCTTCATTAATTAGTCTAGAGATTTACTAACTAGTAGTAATAGATAACGATTCTTCTTAGTCACCGTATTTAGTGCCCGATATTAACGTATAGATATAAACTTCCGTCTTTCTTCTTTACGAAGAGAATAGATATACCGGCCGATAACGTACTATAACGTATCTAGTCTCTTTTAAGATATTCTTTAATATATTTATAAAGAACTTCGAGTTCTAGTCTTAAAAGTAGGTAGAGTAGACTATAAGGGACGTCTACTCCCTCTTCGAGCTCGATCTTTAGCTTATATAGCCTATAATTAGGGAGAAGTAACGTATCTTCTACCGAAAACACATCCGTATACTATAAATATACGTTAGATAGCGTGTCTTCGCCCTAATTATTACTATCGTTCTTATCTTTATTAATAATTAATAAGGACGTAAGATAGATTAGTAATAATTAGGTCCGCACGGCGAGGTTCCATGCCTCCTTACTAATAGTTATAACTTACTAGTATAATTTACCACGGTATTATCGGAACGTTAATATCTCCTTCTAAAAATTAAGGATAGGGTTTAGGCGTCTAAGCTAAGGCATCCCTAGAATTATATTCTATTAGCTAATATTAGCCATGATAAATTTATTAGATATCTACTATTTTATTATCTTCGAGTCATGAACTTTATAATTCGTTATAGCTTTACCTAAAGTTCTAACTTTATATCTATTAACTACGATAGTTCGGCTAACTTTACCGAGATTATATAATAATCTATACTCCTTTACGAGAATCGACGAAATATAGTTATCTTCTATACTAGTATCCACGAGGGCCTATATAGTTTTATTACTATTTACTATAGGTAATAATACTTTTAGTAATATTAGGTCTTTACTCGCCGGAAGGCGCTACGGCTCCTTCTAAGTATATATAATTTAGCTAAGAACGCGGTTAGGTCTTGTATACTAGCCTATTCCTTTTTCGGATTCTTATAGTTAGGCGAAATATATCCTATTTCTCTATACTTATAGTAATAAAGTATACTATAATCCTACTATTTTACGATAGGCGTTATATTTAAGTCTATACCTTATCTTTTTCCGTGTTAAGAAGTACCGCCTCGATTGTTTTAGTATCCTCTTAACGCGTTTCTACCCCGATTTACACTCTTCTAGCGCTAATCGCGGTAAGGTTACTCTTAATCGAACGTATTTAATTAACCTCGTTTCTAACCCGTATAGGGTTCGTTGGTTTTACCTAGAGAGCCACGTTTCTTAAGGATGCGGTAGTATTTATTAGCTTTCTCCTCTAATTCGTGTAGATAGTTAAAACTTAATAATACTATTTCTAGTGTTTCGTGGATTAACGGAAGTAGTACTTCGCGAAACTAGAATATACGAATATTTTTCTATAGCGTAGGGATATTATTCTATAGGTTTTAGAGGTATTATAGTAGTTAAGTAGATGTCTAGTTCGGTCGTTATACTACGCTTCTTAACTTAGATAGTACCTTTCTTTCACGTTCTCTATCTATTCCGAGGGTATTTAGTATAAATATAGCTAAATGTTTCTAGGTTATCGTAGATAGTAGCTATACTTCCTTCTATCTATTCTATTAATCGCGGGATTATAAGTCTAGGTATCGTTCTCTAAACGAAATACGTTATACTTTAGTAGAAAAGAGTAGAGGGTTATCAAGGAAGTACTTTTCGTAGTCTCTCTTCTAGTCTTTCCACTCCTTTTAGTTCTTCCCTATAAATATAGTCGGGTCTTTAGGTTTTAGTATACCTAGGGAAGGAGTAGAGTAAATCGGTAATAAAGCGGCTGGGTATACGGTAGATTATCGTAACTCTAATAGTAGGTAAACTAATTCCGCCTAAATTAGTATAGAAAGTCGTCCACCTACTATTATTCGGCGTAGTTCTTTAAGAGACTCCTTAAGTTCTCGTCTCTTTACGAGGAGTTTCGCGCGTTCTACCTATTCTTTAAGGGTTTAAATCTCTCGAGCCTAATTCGCAACGTATTCCTAAAGTTTAGCGATGGTTTATTATAATACCTCGCGTAGCTCCGCTATAACTTATTATCCGGCTTTATATTATTAGAAGTTACTTAGTGTATCTACCATTTCTTCGTCTAAAAGCTCCGTGATTCGGTCTAATATTTCTACTTCTCAGTTAGAAACGGCCAGAATTAATACCAATTATAGAGGATCCCTATTATTTAATATAGTATTACTTATCCCTATAGTAGATCGTGTCGACCTTCTCGGTTCTAGTTAGACTATCTTAACTATAGTACTATATAGGGAGTAATTCGAATATAAGAATAGGGTTATTAGATAGTAGTATAGTTAGATAGAATAATAGGGTGTATTCTATTATAGAACGAATTACTACCGAACCCTTTCGGTAGAAATCCGAGAGTATATATATAAAGGGACGCTAATCTATCTAGCACGTGACTGTTTACCGCCCTTCACGTCACCTCCTAACCCTGTTAGCTAAGGTACGTATAGGTTAGGTCCTATCTAAGGCTAAGTCCTAACAATATCTATATTAGAGATAGTATTAACTAATAGAATATAGATTATTTTCTTCTCTTCTATATCTATAAAATTTATAGAGTTATTAAAATAAATTATATACTTACGTTTCCTTCTAAAATAAGATATATTAGAAGATAATCTTAATAGATATAGATTTTTATAAGGTAGGTTATAGCTAGAGAAAGATTTAAATTTTAGTTAATTTACCCTAGGCGTAGTAGAAGGCGTTCTACTATAAGAAAGGGTAGATAATCTTCGTTAGGGTGTCTTAGTAAGACTTATTATATTATCTATATAGGGCTAGAGGTTCTATATATTTTAGACTACGATTAGTATATTATAAGATACTCCTCTATTATCCGACTCTTCTTTAGACCTATCTCTTTCTATAATAATTAAGAAGAGAGATTACTACGGAAGTAGTCTCGGATTAAAGGGTATAAAAGTAATATCTTATAACTTAATAATAATCTTATAGTTAGAAATATAGTACTTATAGATTTTATCTAATTTATTATAGCTAACTAGAATACCTTTCTCTAATCTATAAAGAAGCTTACTATCTAGCTTTTATACTTCTTTTAGAATATATATATAGTAGATAATTCTAAATAGATATAAGTTTTAGATAGAAGGCTTCTTACTAAAGAGAATATAATATAGTATATTAACTATTAGAAGAGAGATATATAGTATAATATTCTTAATAAACGTTATTATATAAATTACTTTAGTCTAGAATTTTAACTTAGTATTAGAAGAGAGAATAGATCTTACTAATATCTAAACTATATAGTTAAATCTTTCGGCTATTCTATTTAACTTATAAGAGTAGACGGGAGAGATAATATATATAGTACTAGTCTTATAAAAGAAGTCTTAAAGACTTTTAGTAATATACTTACTACCTTAGTTAGATATAAACTCCTTAATATCTATATTAAATTACTTCTTAATATATATAAAGAACTATATAATAATATTAGAAGCTTCTAACTTATACTTTATAAAGCGAATCTATATAAAGTAGATTAATTCTTTAATAAAGGAGATATAGTACTATAACCTATTTAGAGATTTATATAGTATTTTACTAGAGAGGTCGCTATAAACTCTACTAAATTATATTTTATATTACCTATTTAAGCTTAAAGGCTTCTTATACATAGATTTAGATATACTATAACTCTTATAGTAGAAGTTACTTAGCTACTTAGAAATTATATTAAAATCTTTATAAAGTCTTTTAGAATTTATAATATAATAATAATCTATAATAATAATAATAATAATAATATTGTATAACTAGGTAGAGTAGTACTCTATAGGCTAATGCCTCCTCTAGTCTAAGCCACTATATAAGAAGAAACCCCATAGGGAAAAACTTCCTTATATCTATAACTATATCTCGTTAAACCTCTATTTCGTCTTAAGTATATAGCTATAGAGTACGCCTATTAGCCTATAGCCTATATTACCGTTATTTCGCCCTTAGGTAGTACGTATAGATACGGAGGTTATTAGTTAAGGGCTGCCCTTAACTAATAATCGGGGTTCTCCTAGGGTTCTTCCGGTATATATCGGGTTACTACTAGCGTATACCGGGTCTCTTCCGGCATATATTTCCGGGTCTACTAGTACTAGAGGAGTAGTAGATATATAAGTATCTATCGGGAGACGTCCTTAGGGTACTTATTAAGCTATTATACGATATCTAAAGTCTTCGTAATATAGATAAGCTATTACCGTTATATATGGAGGTTAGGGTATATAGCTAGATAGTGGCGTATTATACCTCTCCGGCCGTACGCCTTACACTATAGGGAGGTATTAGGAACGCCTCTCTTATAGATATAGTATAGGAGTCCTATAGCGCCCGTTCGGGCTTAGATAAGTATAGATACTTAGGCTTTCGTTAGCCCTTTATATATCTATTTACTCGGTTCCTTCTATGGCCCTTAAATCTACTCTAGGTACCTATCCTACTAGAAGGTCTAGTAGGCACGGAGTGCCTCTTTCTACTTATCTTAAGTCCACGACCGTATATTTTTCACGAGTTCTTAAAGGCTCTACTAGTCTAGGAGAGCGTCTGGGTTATCTCGGACTTCTTATACTACTTAGCTAGAGTCGGCTTCTATTAAGCACCTATACCGTATTTAATTCCGGCCTATATATAGGAGTATACGGTAATATATACTAATTCGTGCGCGTAGCGCGGCGAAAGTATATTCTACGTTTCCTATGCGTTCCTATACTTATTATTTAGTAAAGTATACCACTCTCTATATCTAGTAGAAGTTATATATACTTATGACGTCTATCTCGTGTCGTAGTAGTACCGTGTTAGTAGCTTTATATACGCCTAATATAAGACGGAGTATACGGTTCTATATGGATTCGAGCTTTATTCGCCTAGTCTATATAAGGGCCGTGTACTAGCACTCGTGTCCGTACGT
>NW_022985554.1:0-84791 GCF_010093815.1 Pseudovirgaria hyperparasitica
AATTAGAGCGGGTATTAAGTAATCTAAATAAATATCTAAGAAACTAAGAAAACCCTTAAAGACTTAATTAAATCTACCTAGAATTCTAATATATTAGTAAAGAAAGTTATAAGTATAAAAGGAAGCGCTATAGATCCGCTGTGGTTATTAAGGTAGAAACGATAATTAGATATAATCTACTTCTAAGGCTAACTCTATATACTAGAAGGCGGCTTATAAATTAATATTTTAAGGGAATAGTATAATTATACGTTAGTAGAATACTTTAGTATTATAAGAATAGTTAATTTAATCTAAAGAACGTATAACTAGCTAGGTCTTTATAAATATATAAAGGACTATATAAAAATATATAACGTTTACTAGTATATAAAAGTATATAGATACTTACTATATAGTAAATTAAGACTATTACCTATACTAAAGGAGGTATAGAGAGAATTATTAATAGATTTTATTATAGATCTACCCCTAAGTAAGTATTCTAGGTATATTTATAATAGTTTACTTATAGTTCTAGATAGATTTATAAATATATTATACTATATCTCTATAAGAAAGATAATCTAAGTACTAGATCTTATAGATATACTACTCTATAACGTAGTTTAGCTCTATAGTATACTAAATAGTATAGTTTTAGATAGAGGTCTATAGATAATATCTAAATTTTAGATAGATTTCTACTATATACTAGGAATTAAGCGGAAACTTAGTACTACGTTCTATCTATAAATAGATAGATAGATAGAGCGGTAGAATTAGATAGTTAAGGTATATTTATATATATATTATAACTATAAGTAGAATAACTAGGTAAGGTTAGTCTATATTATGGAATTCGTATATAATAATAGCTAATATATCTTAATCTATATAAGTCCGTTTAAAGTAAACTTTGGTTAGAACTATAATATATAGTTCTTAGAGACTTAGTTTAAAGTAGAATAACCTAATATTAAAGTAATAGAAATTACTATAGAACTATTCTAAACGTAAAGAAGCGTTATAAAGTTACTATAAGATACTATGGATTATAGTAAATTATACTATAATAAGGGTAGAAAACCTATAATCTTTAATATTAGGGATAAAGTTTTACTAAATAGTAAAAATATTTATAGTATTAGGCTAAAGAAGAAGCTTAACTATATAATAATAGATCTATATAAGATTACTTATATAATTAATAACTAGGCGTACGAGTTATAACTCCCTTCTATATTAAAGATATATAATATATTTTATATTATACTTCTTAACCTATTTTATATCTTATTATTACTAGATTATTCTAAATAGATACTATATAAAGTAGTTATATAAGAAGGTATAGATATCTATAAAGTTAAGTAGATACTTAGCTAGTAACACGCCGAAGATAGTATATAGCTATATAAAATTTATTAGAAAGGATATAATCCTAATAAAGATACTTAGAAACCTATAATAAATATTCGTAAAGTAGTAATATTAGTATATAAGTAGTAATTAGTAAAGGAAGCCATAGAATTATAGAGAATTATACTAAAGTATAGTAATTTAATATTTTTTAGTATAGTTTAGCGCTAAGAACGGCCGCCTAAAAGGAAGAAGGTAAAAGAGATATAGATCTTTAAAATATTCTAAGGAATTAAGGAACTTCCTTAGAAAGTTTAAACTTAGAACTCCCTTAGAAAGTTCGAACTTAGAACTCTCTTAGAAAGTTTAAACTTAGAACTTTAAAAAATTTAACTAAAAAAGAGACTTAGAAAAATAATTTACTAAGAGAAATAAATATTAAAGATCGGTACTAATTAGTATAGATCGGTATAGATTACTAAAGAGATTAAAGGAGTTATTATTAAAGAAAGATAAAATTAAGAAAGCTAAAAGAAAATATAAAGATCTATATAGATCTATATAAACTTATACTAATCTATCTAGAAGAAGTAAGATTACTTTAAAATTAAAACCGAAAACTAAAAACACTAGATAAAAGAAATATATTAGTACTAATTAGTATAGATCTAAACTAATTAAGTTAGAGTAGAAGTAGAAGTACTAATTACTATAATAATTATATCTAATTCCTTCCGCTAGTTCTTATTTAGTATAGTATAGAGCTTTATAATATAAGTCTCTAGCCTTTTATTCTAACACTATAAATTCTATATAGCGCGCCTTATAGCTATAAACTCCTCTATAGAAACCTATAGAGCAGTAGAACCTAAAATAGAGAGAGATAGACTAGCGTGGGTACGCTAAGAATTATATAAATTAGTAAAAAGATTTAATAATTAGTATAGAACTATATACCTTTAGTATAGAAACTTCTAGATTAGAGCTATCTTCCCTAAATTTATAGCTCTTTAGTACACGTAAGGAAGGAACCTTAGCCTTTTTATTAGAACCTTTTCTAGGAATTTTAATATCGCTAGTATATAGAAAGAAGTCTAAAGTAGTAGAGATTTTAGTACTATTATAGAGATTAATATATATTAGTAAGAATCTATAATAATTTAAGAAAAATAATATTATCTAGTAATCGCGGTAATAATAGCTATAGTAGATTCTAATAAATTCTTATAGATTATATTTAAATTATACTCCTAGGTATAACTCTTACCTTAGGTATATAGTTTATAGAAAGCCTTCTCTAAGGTATTATAATTAGTAGTACTACGCTCCTTATTAGTAGGGGTTACTAGAGATCTAGTAGTAATCTATACTAATATAAGTAAATCTATATAAAGTTCTTTAAACTTATTTAAATACCTATAAGTAATAACGCTTCTTAGTTATATAAGTACTATATATTATAGATTTAGTACTACCGTAAGTAATATATAATAGAAAGTAATAACTATAATAATATATAGCTAGATTATTAGAGCCCGGCCTAGGTTAGAGTAGATTAATAGCTTTTAATATATTAGTAACGTATACGAGATAGGGATTATTTAAAGATATCTATTTCTATACTAATTACTTTAGAGTATTAAGATTTTAGAAAACTATATTATAATTATTACTAATTTATATAGATTATTATAGATTATTATTATTACTAGCTAAATATAGTATAAAAATTAGTAAATTATATAAATTATACTAAATTATAGTAAATCTATATAAATCTATATCTATAAGAATTAGATAATATATCTAATAATCTAAAAAACTCTATAAAGAGTTAAGAAGTTTTTTAAAGAAAGGAATATTTCTAAGAAAAGATTTTAATATAGATAGTACCTAGACTTATCTAATTATATTACATAATACACTAGGCCTAATTAGATAATCTTACCTATATAAGAATTTAAGATAGATAAAATCTAGTTTATTAGGAAAATACTTATATAAATCTTAGATTAGTAAATATTAGTAAATATCTAAGATAAAGTATAGAGAAAGACTAAGATCTTATAAGAGTTAGGATAGAGATATAGAGATAGATAATAATCTAGGTTACTAAGGGTAGCTTCCTAAAGGAAGGGGATAATTATTAGAACTTAGCTTTAGATATAATCTAATCTATATATACCTTAGCTAATAGAGTTAGGAGGTGGCGTAAAGGGTAGTAAATAGTTATATACTAGATAGATCGGCGTCCCTTTATATATATACTCTTAGATTTCTACCGAAAGGGTTTAGTAGTAATTCGTTCTATAATAGAATACACCCTATTATTCTATCTAACTATACTACTATCTAATAACCCTATTCTTACACGTTTTATCTATAAGATACTAAGTTCTATTAGTATAGGTCTATTATAGAATCCTTTATATAGGTAGTTTAGGGCCTTATTAATATAGCCCTTCTAAGTATCTCGTTTAAGTATAGGTTAAAAGATCTTTTTTCCTCTTTTCTTATAGTATCTTTTATATAGTTGGTTATTAATCTAGACTATAAGCTTAATATATTCCTAGAGGTTAGTAGAACGGTCCCTCTCCCTAGAGATTTCATTCTTAATATTATTATATAATCTAGTATAGAACTAGAGAATTAGGATTTTATTATTCTATTCTAACTAACTAGAGATTTATTAGAATTTAGAGGTATAGTTAGATATAGATTTTATCTAGACTATTTACTAGATCTATCTCTTAGCTATCCTTTATTTATCTATATCTCTAAAGGTTATCTTAATATATTCCTCGAATTCTTTAAAATATTTAAAGATCTTAATAGTATTATTCTATTAATTCTATAGATTATTTTCTATAAAGTCCCTTAAGTAGGGTTTAAACTAAGTAAGTATATCTCCCTTTAGTAGTTCTATAGTAAATATAACTTATTCTTCTAGGTCCTAGATTTAATAGGCCTAGAGGTATATTCTAATCTATATTAGAAATCCTTAGAGTTTACTTTACTTACCTTTAAAAGATTCTAGGATTTTTCTTTTAAAGCCCTTCTTAGCTTTTCTAAGTTTAATATTTTCCCTCCGGAGCTCCACGACTTACTCCCATAGTTCTATAATAAGGTATCTAACTTATTCTATAGTCGGGGCTTATAGGGCGGTTTATAAAGATAAGGACTATCTATTATTTACTATTTTATATTTAAATAGATAGCGTAAATACTTACTTTAGAGTCTAAGTAGAAGTAATTAAACTATAATAAACCTTCTCTAATAAGGACGTAGCTTATCCCTAAAGTAGTCTATTATATAGAGTATTCTAGCTTTTCTAAAGGTAAAGATACTTAGAGAGCTTAGAAGAGTATAAGTAGGTTTATAATAAGTATTAATAGGGTATAAATAGTAACTAGCTAGTAGGCGAGTAAAGTAGTAATTATATTAGTATAAGTTTAAATTAATTACTATAGAACTATCTCTAGAGATTAGGTCTAAAGAGTCTATATAGTTCTACTAAGGTCCTCTAATTAGAATACTTATTCTAAGCGTTTAGTATATTACTTAGAATACTAATATTCTATTTCTAATTACCTAGTAGGCTACTTAGAATACCTATTCTAAGTACCTATAATTAGCTCTCCCTATAGGTATCTATCTTATCCTTAGGTTATTATCTAAGGCTATCTATTATATTATAGGCACCTCTTCTACGTGTTATACTATCTCTTATACTACTTATACTAGAGTCTACGTATTCCTCTATGGCTCTAGCTAGTAATTTATTATAATATACTATCTAGTATTGAATCTTATCTATAAGGGTATCCGTAAGTAGAATTCTCTCTATCTTAGTTATCTATAGTATTTTACGCCTTTAGTTATTTTTTTATTTTTTAGATAGTAGTTTAGTTATTCTAGAATATACTACTATATAGCTATTTCTATTATACTAGTAGTAGAGGTATACCTAGTAGAAGCTAGGGTATATTAGTACCTAAGGCTACTATAATTATTAGTTAAGGGCTACCCTTAACTAATAAAGAGGGTTAGTATATTAGTATTTATTAGTAGTAGTCTATACTTATTACTCTAAAGAGTTTTTAAGTATATATATATAGTATCTCTATATATTAGTACTATTATATATTATATACTATATATATATATATATATATATTAAAAGTTATTATACTTAGTATACTCTATTAATTAATGTCTATAGATTACTATATCGCTCTAACTTAACTAGTTTTAGTTACTTAGAGTATAAGAAGTTTAAAAAGATATATTTTTTAGTATAGTTTAGTACTCTAATTGTAACATATAGACTCTTGTAAGAAAGTAGAGAGATTTGATAGACACACGTGGGTAAAACTAGAAGAACGCTAAGAAAGTCAGGTTCTAGGAAAACGACGGATAATCTCAAAAAGGCTAGCGTGCGGCACAGTACAATAAGGCACGAAATGCACAGGCACGAATGCTGGCTGCGTTAATTCCTGCACATATTTCTAGCACAATCGTTCGGCGCTTCTACAATCAATCCAGATCACTCAGCGGTTAAATCTCGATGCTGAATGGTTGCTAGCCTTATTCTCATAGTATCATGAAACGCCATGTACAACAATAGATGTTATTCAAACCTACGCCGTACAGCATGCGAAATAAGCGCCTTGAGCAAATCTGTGATAATGCTGGTGCTCCCATGGCATCGATAGCATATTTTGCGCCTCGCACATTACCCTCAACTGCGTTGAAATCACCATCACGTCCTCAATGAGAGGTCTACTTGTCTTTTCCTTCCTTCTCCTTTTCCAATATGTTCCAATGGCTGGGGCTGAGGATGGGCCTTGTGATCCAGACGTTGATCCATTGAATTGTTTCCTGAACCCGCCTGCCGCGATAGGGAAGCCTCGAGACTATGAAAATAACTCGAGGTATTATCGCGGGTCGATTCTTCAGATTATATACTATAATACTATGAATTACTCCTACGACATCATCATTTATCAGGAGGGAACACCACAAGGGGATACCATATTTCGTATGTCAAGTTGGTGAGATTGTCTATGACAAAGCTGACTTCAAAAGAAAATATCGAGGACCAAGGCACAATCCGGAAGAACTGGAAGGTTGACACTCAAGAAGACCTCGCCAGGGGCAATGTATTTTTCTTCAGCGTCCTCAAGCGCGACGGGAGCGGCAATCTTGTTAATTCAGCATATTTCAACATTTCGGAGCCAGACCCCGAGACCGCAGTTTCAAGTACGGTCTTGACCTCCACTATGCAGAGCAATATGGCAACCGAAGCACCACAGACCCTGAGCCTCAATACTCAACCCACCACAATTACCTCGACAACAATATCCCGACCGGCAACTACGTCGAGCTTGCCCCTTCTATCAAGCCAACCTGTCCTAGCGACCGCGACGAAAGTTGGCATGGGCGTTGGTCTAGGTTTAGGGGTGCCTCTGATGGGACTGCTGGGCGTGGGCATCTTCTATATGGGCCGTAGGTCGAAACGTCGTGCTAGGGAGACTCAGAATACGTACCAACAGGGATATGGGTATCCGCCAGTATATCATGAAAGTCGGAGGACACAATATCATAGTGCGTGGGAGATGCCAGCAGAGGTACCAATCTCGGAGGCACCACCTAAGAGGTATACCATTCAGGAGTTGGAGCATGTCGAATGAGTCGTGGGGTAGTTGTCTGAATAAAGCTTTGACTTCTTGGATCTAGAGTGGCGAGTCTCGTAAGAGATAGCATGGTTGTTCTTCCACCTATATCCCATCAGCTAAATGTTTGGAGCAACATGGGAAGTGCTGTACTAATAGTACTAAATCTCAGAATTATGGCCCGGGCCCGCATGAACGAATAAGAGCATTCAGATATGCTTGCATTGATCTACTCTATAACTGTTAGTGACTTACTAGGTGTAGCGGAGAAGAAATGTCGACAAGGGCCAGTTTCGTCTTTTAGCACCCGTGCACGCGTGTTCTCAACCCAATCTTCCTAAATAGAGCTTTTTCTACTTCTATATCTAAACCTTAGTATATAAGAGAATTAAAAGGAGATATAATAGATAGTTATATATATTCATATCTATCTATAAGTTTCTCTTATCTAACTAAAAACTCTTTAAAAGGGATAGAAGAGAATCTTTTAATATTCTTAGAAGTTATTAGAAGAGAGCCCGTATAAAAACTATAATTACTAGGTTCTAGGAAAACCACCTTCTTCCTCTTTTTTAAGAAATTAAACCCTCTTATTATAGAGTAGATTAGAGAGTATAGAGCTTAAGAAGTGTATAGAATTTATTACCTTACTCTAAGTCTATATTAATATTTTAATAAGTAGACTCTTATATAGAGGTAGAGAGTAAAATAGCTACCTTATTACGATGTGTGAATACATGCGTGAAAATGAAAAATGCCAAGAGAGTCATGTTCTAGGCAAACGACGAATTGTCCGTCAACCTGATCGGGTCGGATCAGCCCCCGACCTGACTTAGCGCGCGCTTCTCGACCAACAAACCTGTAGCCTTAGGCTTGTTACCTGTGTGCATAAACATCCTCAATCAAACTGCAGCCATTCAGAAGCTTCTCAGCCTGACAGGCTTTCCCCTCATCTTCACCTCTCTTATGGGGACTGTCATCTTCTACTATGTCACGCGTCTTCACTCACAATTTTAGGCGAATTGCACCTCTTTGTCTCACAGTAATATCTCTATACTACTTATACGTGCATGTCCCCACCGGCGAAATAATCCACGATAAAACGATACTGTATCTCCCAACGTCGACATGCGACATCACGCCATCGTTGCAGGAGGTCTTTGTGATGGTCAAGACGGGTGCCTGTGAAGACTATGAAAGACTGATCACTCAAAGCAAGACGTCGCTCCAATGCGTCCCATCGAGTTCGATAGCCTACTACTCGGATCTAGAAGAACAAGTTGGAAGCATACATTTACGCGACACATTCAATGGATCAGTGGATCAATGGTATATCGATACTGATGACGAGTTCATTCTGTACAAGAAAATGCTGGAGCAAGGAAGCTGCAAAGGCATCACGAAAGAGGATATGCAAGCTGCGGACCCTCGCAAAGGCCTCAACGGCAACAATGACAACAGAGGCTGGAACTTGGACAAATGGAAGTTTCTACCAATGGCAGATATCACTTACTCATTGCAATCAAACAAGAAGTGGTATATCGAAATCGAGGTTGACACCTATCCAATCTGGCGCAACGTGTTTAATTTCCTTGCCAACTTGGACCACGAACATGATTACTATATTGGATCGCCAATGTTCGTTGCTGGCGTAGCATTCATATATGGGGGCAGCGGAGCGATCATATCGCAATCTGCCATGCGCAAAGTAGTTGATCACATCCGCGAGAACACAACAGACCTCCAGAAGTTTACGCACGACAATTGGGCTGGCGACCATGTCATGGGGAAGACTCTGAAGGATGTCGGCGTTGGACATACAACCATGTCTCGCGAGTTTGTGAGAGACAGTACTATTGGTGCGGATTATTCATTTCACTGGTGCACTGCAGCCCTCTCGTTCCACCATGTGACTGCAGAGGAGGCAGTAGCCTTTCACGAATTTGAAACCCAGTGGTTTGGCAAGGTAGGCTCACGGTATAATCTTCAAAGTTACAGACTACAGAGTACTGACTTTGTACCAGTTCTCAACGCAAATAATGCGACACAAGGACATATTTCATGGATATATCTTGCCGCAGCTCGAAGGTCTCTCTACCGAGATAGATTGGGATAACAACGCACGGGACGATGCCAGCAACCATCCGCATTTCAATAGCACCTTCGAATCTTGCAAAGAGATCTGTCTCGCCGCCTCAGATTGCGTTCAATATCGATTCGCGTATGGCAAATGCTACACTACCAAGTTCCCTCAAATTGGCCGGAGAGAACCTTATAGCCGATCTGGATGGCTTCCAGATAGAGCGAGGAAGTGGGCAGATGATCACAAGCCATGTACTCGCAATGATGAGGAGTGGAGTCCTCACAACCAATAGCTTCACCGACGTCGCAAGCCTATTCACACAAGACAGGGCTCAGACATGAACTCATATGACAGAGAACGATATAGCACCAAGAGGATCTATCCTGGCTGAGGGCTGGTCTGCCCTATGAATATGGAAGTATACCTGGGTCGCCAAACATTGGCCGGACACCATGGATCTTTCACAAAACGGCACTGATTATAATCGACTACCCCTGCATATGGAAGTCCACGGTCTCAGCGGTATCAGTAACACGACGAAGATATCTCTAGAGACGGGGAAATTAGTGACTTTGGTGAAGACCCTGTCTATACGTGTTTCACCTTCACGGGGAACAGCGGTGAACAAACGTGGAACTGTATGATCTGCTAGCGGATGGAACGTCCAGCTCTTTAATTGATCAGTCTCTGTGCCTACCAGGGAAGTTTCTGGAGTTCCACCACTCATACCTGTCCCTAACATGTCCGTTAGTGTCGATACTCCATCTTCCATGTATCCATATCCATTCAGACCCGATGGCATTGTTGCCATTAGCGGTTACTCTTTCGTGCACAGCTTCAGCCACCCCCTAGACTTCTCTTAAGTCCTTGTTGGAGTTTATGCGTTCTATGGTCCCGATTTTGAACCGGAGAGGCAATGATTGTGCTTCCGTCGAAATTCGCGCATGGGGTAGTCGGTATTTTTAGAGCGAGGTACATAAAGGTGAAAACATATCGCGGTACACATGGTGGAACCGGAGACGAACGAATGCATTCGATGCTAGACAGGCAACGGAACTGATTTGCGTGCCATGCGTAAGTCCATGACAGTTCTATTGTGTATGGAGTATCTTAGAAACTGTCGGCCCGAGCAACATGTCTTACCACATTCGCACCAAGTATCACCGGATGGCTTTGCGTATATAGAAACTACATGCTTGAAGAGAACTACGAAGACAGAAAGACGGGAAGACATGACGACTGGTTGTGGAATTGACGACTTTTAACCATGTTGTGTCCTAGGGATGATATGGTTACTTGTGGAGCAAATGTTGTGTTGAGACTTATGTTGCGAACTTGATGCAGGACTCGCATAATGCTGTAGCATGTAGTGTATATGATTGACAAGTGTCACAACGCCAGCGCCATCACTTCACATACGTTGCCACGCTACTATACAACTCTGTCATGACGACGCTGCATGACATTAGAGAGCCGCACAGACAAGTAACAAGAATAATAGCTTGATCAGACCGCCCTTCTTCTGGCGCTGCTCAGCCTCCCTTTCCACATGTTCCGTGTCAGGCCCTACTACCACGCTCTTCTCCAACCCTCCGATCGTTACTGTGAGAGACTACCGCGCGCTGTTCCGCGTCGCACGTTGCTGCATCATTGCACAAGTGAAGTTGGTGAGGTGTGTGAGTGTTGTGTCTGTCCGCTTAGGGAGATTGAAGGCGATGGGTCCATCAGCACGTTCTAGTGGGGGTCAGAGTGGTGATGAGGGAGTATGTTATTACCGTACTGACCTATATACCAGCCTTGCGCATGGAACGCGCTTAGGGCAATATATGCAATGCCATGCTTCGATTCAATCGTCGCTCGCACGACTGGATAGAGACCCTTCAGGTCGTAGTCTATATCGTCGTCCGGCCATAGGATGACATATGACCCTTTTACGCCAAGAGCAACCTGTCTAGGTCGTTGTCCCTGTAGTCTAGACCGGGCATCGAGGAGCTTTTCGATTTGATATGGAAGACCATGCGAGATGGTGCTATGGGATGATGTTGCATAGTAGGAGTCCTTCTCGCCGAATGTAACCACTGTTTGATGACCTATGGCGTCCATGGTGAGCGGGAGGGTTGATGTCCATTCTGACCACTTCATTTGCGACTCGGACTCTGCCTACACGTAAACACTTGCAATGATCGTGAGAGGAGAAAAGAGATGGCGTACGTTTCGCTTTGTGCGTTTTGACCGAGTATGTGCCGTCAGCATACGACCATGATGGCGAGCCGCTGTAGTCTAATCCGGCGATGAAGTAGCGACGGTTTCGGCCAAAAGATAGAGCCAAAGGAATGGCAATGTCTGCATCTTTCAGACCAGTAGGAGCAGAACTGTGGAGAGATGAGCGCGAGTGGTTTCGAAAAGGATTGTGTATATGTACTAGAGAGAATGAGTCCAGCAGGAGAAGTAGTAAAAGTAATCTGGACCGAACGCGAAAGTAGCAGTCGCAGCCTTGAATCTTGCATAAGGCCTTTCAGATTTCGTTATCATGCTATGTAGATATTCAACTATACTGCTGCCTGTGCCTTTCAGGTGCGATATATCGGTAGTGTCATGTACAGTCTTGGCATTGTCAGCCTTCTCTACGGCGTCGTAGGCGGGCGGATGTGCACCGCTCTCCTCATCTAGTATGCTCTCATCTGTGGCACTGTCAGAGTCCATGAGCTCTGTGGTCAACCTGTTCGGTGTATACGAATGAATTGTGTAGCGACAGAGACTCAGGAACTGACCACGCTTAGATGACCATGTCCTCCGTGGTGGTACAGCTGACGGCAGAAAGCTGGGTTGCCTACCTAATTACCTAGTACCACTGCCACCACCTTCTTGCTACGACCCACTTTATTGACCGGAACGCTGAGCTTGGTGATTGGTCTATGGCTGAGGCAGCACATCAGGCTTTCATCCCGCCCCGTTCTTCTCAGAAGCAATATCTACGAGGTTTGAGCATGGTTATGTTCCAAGGCGTCGAGTTTTGGCAACAAAGATAATATGTACGAGCCATGCGGATCGAGACCCAAGTTCTGTGATCTAGCGTTCGAGTTCATGTGTTCGATCTATTGCATGGGTAGGCAACCGGGGGAAGTGGACGGTGTGTATGGGGAACCAGGAACACAACAGACCGAGAAATGGATGGCGTCTATGGCCGTGTTTATCTCGGCACTTAATTGAACTAAGCACAGGGCAGTGGACCCTAAGCACCAGGCGCACTACACTTGGACGAGCTTAAAGCTCGCAACGCCTCGGCACGTCCGCAGTGTGCAGGGAGCACGTGCCAGGCGTTCCTTATTTCACGATAAATGGAGCAACAGAGTAAGCCATCAGCAGGAGGTACTATAGGTACTCTAGTATCATGTAACTACATAGTACTTCTTCGAGGCAGCGTGTCGACTTCTGTAACGTACCGGACCGCCAAGTCTATCTTCGTCTTGCTTCTCGTGTTCTCGCAAAGCTCCGTATCAGCACTCACACTCCAAAGTGGTTACGCACTTTTCAAAACGAGCCTTGCGCGTGGAGAAGTATTGGGATCGCCGTCCCGCTCCCATGTTACGAGCCGTCGCTTCTCAGCCCTGTATATTCCTGTTCCCCGGAGACCAGGCTGTATTGAAGCTGAGACGCCCTGAATTGGAAAGCTGATAGTATATGTACATACTAACGACAGCATTACCTTACTCCGGAACCGAGATTTTCTCGGAAGTGACCAGGAAGTACAATCAACAAATGACGTGTCTGGTTCTGGTTCGATGTCGTACTCGGATACATCATACAGTGACCTGCGCCTGCACTTGTCCAAGGTTTGCCGCTGCGGGCACGTCGATCACTAGGTATCCTGGTCCTGATCCATACTGCCGTGGGCGTGTTGACATTAGCTGCAGCTGCACCTGTTACTAATGCTGCAGATATGAGAAATGAGCTTGCGGGGTGCCGCGGAATATGAATGAATGAACAAGATGAATTCTAGCTATGGTTATGTCGTGGCATTGCGAGGCGGACAAGCTCCGGCACATGTTTGTACCTGGGTCTCGGCCTGCTCTTGTTTTTCATAATCTGAATGAGGAAGGTCACTCGCTTACTGCAGCAGTTCTCCCTCCAGGCTCAGTGTTTGGGCACGTCCGAGACATAATCTAATCATGGGAGCTTGCTGATAGTCTATCGTTCCACTATGCGACAGCATACGACCAACATACGACCAGCATAGCATATGAGACTGGGTCAGGTTCTAGTATCAGCTACTATTTCACCGCCCCATCGGATCGCTGAGAGACAAAATGCGAATGTGCGACGTAGATCGTGTCATGCTCCAAGTTTATTCGCTGTTAACATGGGATATGATATAGAGACAACGTACGAAATCTAATAATGTCTGTCTGGAATGATGTATTATTTTTAAATGCTTTTACATGGCCATCTGGAACAGAGGCTTGGTGTTCAAAATATCACAACATGGATGGAGTCGAATGTGTATAGGTCATCTCGGATACGAACATTCTTCAGGTTTCATTGGACCGCTGCGTTAAGTCATTGCCGTGCCTGCCTCTATTTTCCGACCTTGGAAGCGATGAAGTTTACAACGTCGCCATTGTACTTTGTCATATAGCTATGGTGGCCCTGGTTTCCGTTGTTTGGCATGTAGCTGCAGCATTGCTCATCGTAATAATCGCAATAGCTGCGCATGGCTTTAGCGAAGGGCGCGCATCCCAAGTTCACAAAGCGGGGGAGGTACTATGGGGAAATTATCAGTCTTAGCCGCAGTATAAGGAGTTTGAAGCTGTCGCAGAACGCCAACAATTTGCAATTGAGAACAAGACAGAGGTCGGGTGGAAGAGACAAAGAGTTAGACTTACACCAACGCCGTTGGTACAATTGCCGACGTTCCAAGGCTGGTTTGGGGCATGTGTTTCGTCTCCATATGCGACAATCGCGGCCACTGCGCTTTGTTAGAATATCTCCAGGCGAGAAGAAGTATAGACACTTACCATTCTTGTTGTATTTCGAGTCCATTGCTGTTATTGGAATCGTGCCAATCTGCCCGGTTCCACAGATGGCGTCCATAACGGCAACTGCTCCCTGGAAGAAGAAGGTTGCGTCAAAATCAACTACGTTACATGATCGTGGGTACTGGAAAGACTGGACGGGTCTCAGCTTACCAAGGAGTAGCCCATGAGCGAGATCTTAGAGTCGGGGCAGCTGGCAGCATAATCGGCAACGTATTGCTGGAGCATTGCAGAACCATTGTGCGCAGCAGCGAGTTTGTTCGAGTTTGTGAAGTCGTACCTCAGGCCGAGCACTGTCGAACCTGGAAGACGGCGGTACAAGTCGTCGGATAATTGATACAATACATTCAATGGCGATGGGTCACCATCATCTGCTAAGCTCTCGCCTCTTAAGAAAATGCCATGAACGGCGCCGGCCGGGGCACACTTCGCTGCAGCGGTCTGCTGTGCGACTGAAGGCACGCTTAGGAGGCCGAGGGCAATGGTGATGGTGCTCGCAACGGAGAACATTTTGAATGGCGGTGGCAGGGTGCAATCAGAGAGCAATCAGGGACCTGTGGAGCAGACGTGAAAATGGCGTTGAACTGTCAGTGTGCGGTGATAGCAATACTGTAGATTTAGGTATTAGATTGTAGGCATTAGATTTTCCTGATTCTAGTAATTAACCCATGCGCGACTGTCACCGGTGCTCACTTCGAAGCCCCATAATTATTAACGCATAATAGTGCCGATCTAGGTGATGGAGGTGGCGTGCTCTAAGTCACGCCCAAAGGCAAAAGCAGTGTGATTACCTATGGACCACGGCAGAAGCCATGATAAGACAGACTCGGCGTACTGCAAAGATGCAGACCCTGAGGCTTGAGGCAGTGCAATGGGGTTTGCAGATGCCAGACATACGGAGAGCATCTTGAACGAACCATTATAATGTCAATGAGTGAACGCGATTTTGTCTTGAACGATACCGCCCAGAGTCAATTGGCCTCGGTCGAGCGAGCGGTCGGCACTATTGCTCTCATCATTAGAAGAACCTGAACCTGATGGTGCAGGAGGCCGCCGGCGACGAAGACACAGAGCAAGCTATAGGGCGCACGCTAAGCAGCCTATTAGCGGAACTGCACATATCTCGTTCTCCTTATTTCAAGATATCCTTTGCCTGCCATTCCATCTCAGTGCCCCTCGCTGCTTCTCCCATTCACCTTGCCTATGTCATGTGGAGAAGTGGTCATGCCACTTTGGCGCAACCATGGATCAAGCCTCTTCGTATTTCTCTCAAATCCCCTTTTCCCCTTCCCCCGATTTCTCCAGTTCTCCAATTTTCCTTTTCTTCTTTTCGCCTAGATAGCAGTGCTGGAACCTATGATGATAAGGAGTTCGTGATTTGCCACATTTTGTCTGTTCCTCGAGTCGGCGGATCCTCTGATTGGCAGCCTCCGATGAGCATTCAAGCCACATTTAGTATCAACAGCACCAGATCGGCATTCAAGGCGTCCGGGTTCTCGTTTCCGTGGAGAGGTGCTCCTCGGCATCCCGAAGGCCCGGATACACACATGGGAGTCACAGCGGTCAGACGGGCACAAGCAATAGGGGTACTACGCAGTGCCTCCCAGGGCCACTGCCAAGGATGCGGCGTTCACAAGGAGACTCGCGGCAGTAGCAGATAGACTCCGATGCCAGGATGATAGATGCGTAAGGCCCAGTCGATTGAGATCTTAGATGCTGCATCTGCAGCACCAAATAGTGGTCAACAAAAAGACATGAGCTCTCGATTCTGGAAAGATGAGACATCGAACGATCAGGACAAAGTTAGACATTGTATATTGCATATTACTGCCATGCAGATGGTTTGATAAATGAATGTAAAATCGATAGACCAAGTTCGATATTCGCAGCATCAGTACAAGGAACGCTCCTTGTTCGTTTGTTGTTATTCGAACCTTGGGGATCCACGTCCAAGGGCCCCACCGCACAGACTCCGAGAAACTCCACTATGCCATATCCATACTTGGCGCTCTTACCCTTGCAGGTTATCAAGGGTGTATCCCTTCACCCTCCCTGTACCTGCACCTGCACTTACCTGCTTGCGCTTACTTGCGCTTGCGCTTGCAATTACTTGCAACCCGAGGTCAGCCCATTCGTCCTCGCTCTACTAGCTCTCCTCCACAGATGATCCATCTCTGACATTCTCTATCATTTCTCGCACCGCGTCGGCCAGCTCGTGTATCACCATACCACCTCTAGGGATAGTATGGCCCTTGCCTGTATCGAAGAGCTTGGCAGTGTTGTCGTCACAGAGATTATACAGCGCTACCGCCCCGTTCTTGTATGGATCTGCTCTAAATTAGCTTCCGCATGGTAAACACGAAGCAGAGCTTACCGTTTGCGCCAATGACGTGCAACGATGGGATATCAATCCGAAAATCACTTTCGTCGCTGAGTACCGGCATCGAGTCTGCCCCTAAAGGCGGCCAGCCCGTAAAAAAGATGGCGCATTTAATTCGCCTCTGTCGTCCGCTTTCGACATGTCTTCTTATCTCGTCCATAATCAGCGTCGATCCCAGACACGAGCCTTCACTGTAGCCAACGATGCCCTCGATCTCTGGGTCGTCTTCTAGGACTCGATGAAGCAGTTCCAGTACTGATCGTGTGCTGTCGATGATAATGTCGTTTGTGTCCGCGTCTCTGCCACCAAGGAGGAGTTTTCTCATGACATCCTCAGGAGTGTCTCCCGTGGGCAGACTTCGGATACGTTCGAGTAGTCCTAGTGCTCCAAGTCCACCATCGGTCAACCATCGGTAATGAGGACCAATCCCGAAGTATGTTTCGAAGCCCTAGTGTAATGCATGTGAGTTTACGTTTCTTGGCAGGGCTCTAGTTGGGGCTTCGACATCTCTTACATGTGGTGGGTCAACCTCTACAGGTGCGTTCATGTAACGAAACGATGCAGCGTGATCCTGCGCTAAATCTTTTTCTAGCGGTGCTGTTGGGCGTCAGACTTGTGTCTTCTCGAACTCGATACAACACTGATTACCGAGCTGGATACTGAAGTTCTTTTGATGTTATGTTAGCATACCTATCGCACGATATAGGATTCTTGATTCCAAAACCTACGTCCGTATTGCCAATGGATCCATGAAGACAGAGGAACTTCATTCTTGATCACCTCTGATAGCACGTATGACTCTGATACATGTGTCGCTTGAAGGTTTAAACTTGTCGGGGTGACTCGATGATTAAAATATCTTCTGCCGCCTTCATATAAAACCTTGTATGTGTTGTCCCCCCCTCCCCCCTCCACTGCCTGGTAACGCTACTCTGGGAATTGGTCCGGGCTTGCCAGACCTTGCCACGACGCCTGTCCACTTCGGGTACTCCATCTACTATCTTTTGCCTAGGATCTTGTTTGTCGATCACTACTTAGCTTCATGGATAAAGCTATCCATACCCCTTGTGGTGCCCTCGGAGCTTCACATGTGTCCGTACACTTCTCATCATTCTTTGCTCTTGATATAGTTGAATTAACATTTATTGGCATATCTTCATGTTGGTTGAGTAACACTGTAACCATTCCCTGCGTTCATCGCACCCTCTCCCAATCGTCCCATCACAATGGCAACCAAGATCGCCGTCATTGGTTACGCATGTCGTCTACCTGGCCAAGTGTCAACGCCAGAGGATCTCTGGGAGCTTTGCACTCGTGGCCGGAGTGGGTGGTCTGAAATACCGAAAGATCGAATGAGTGTGGATGCCTTCCATCACCCGAATCCCTCCAAGGCCGGCGCGTTCAATCCTAAAGGTGGCTACTTTCTCAAGCCAGAAGACTATGAGCGCTTTGACGCGTCTTTCTTCAACCTCACACCAGCCGAAGCAATTTCACTGGATCCACAGCAGCGACTTCTTCTAGAATGCACGTTCGAGGCGCTCGAGAGCGCTGGCATTCCTCGAGAGCAGATTGCTGGACGTGATGTGGGCGTTTACATTGGGGGTAATTTTTCAGATTATGAATTAAGAAATGTGCGAGACTTGGAAACCTCTCCCATGCATCAGGCCACTGGTTGTGCTCCAGCAATGCAGTCGAATCGCATATCTTACTTCTTTGACCTTCGAGGCCCAAGTTTGACAATCGACACCGCATGTTCGGGAAGTCTCGTCGCACTGCATCATGCCGTACGAAGTATACAATCCGGGGAAACCACTGAGGCCATCGTTGGTGGATCTCGTATGAACCTTCTTCCAGATTACTTCGTCACAATGTCCATGTCTCAGCTCTTCAATGACACTGGGAAGACATTTGCTTTCGATGAACGTGCAAACTCCGGGTTTGCGCGGGGTGAGGGTGCTGGTGTGGTTCTCCTGAAACCACTCGACGCAGCGATCCGAGATCGTGACCCGATTCGCGCCGTCATCTGTGGTACTGGAGCCAACCAAGATGGTAGAACGCAAGGAATCACGAATCCAAATGGAGATGCGCAACGGGACCTCATCAAAAGAGTGTATCAGGAAGCTGGGCTAGACCCAAAGCTCGTTGGGTTTGCCGAAATGCATGGTACTGGTACTAAAGTCGGAGATCCAATCGAGGCACGCTCTGTGCACGAGGCACTGGCAATACACCGATCACCGCAGGATCCGCTCTACATCGGCAGGTAAGTAAATCTAAGTTTTCTCCGAGACCAATACTGACCCTAGGACCCTGTAGTGCCAAATCAAACGTTGGACATCTGGAGGGTGCAAGTGGCATCGTCTCACTCATCAAAGCAGCTATGATGCTGGACAAGGAGCTGGTTCTACCTAATACGAACTTTCGCAAAGCAAACCCTGCCATACCCATGCAGGATTGGAACATGAAAGTTCTCACATCGACCAGGCCATGGCCACGTGGTAAGAAGTACGTTTCCATCTCGAACTATGGGTTTGGAGGAGCAAATGCCCATGCTGTGTTGGAACGTCCACCTTTGGACCGGAACGACAAGCCGCAAGTCGATGCAGATTCAATACCGGACCCAAGGACAAAGCTTTTCACCATATCTGCAAACGACAAAGAGTCATTACAAGCTCGTGTTAAGGACCTGGGGGTTTACTTTGAGCAACGTCCGGAAGTGTTTGAGAAGATGCACGCATCGAATGTTGCCTACACATTGGGCTCAAAACGATCCCATCTAGCTTATCGTCTCGCCGTTTCTGCCAACTCTTTGGACGAGCTCGGGATGAAGCTTGCACAAGTTAGACTTACATCCTCGAAGGTGCTCAAACAGCCAGTCATCGGCTTTGTATTCACCGGTCAGGGCGCTCAGTGGGCACAGATGGGCGTAGGCCTTATGAATATATATCCAGCATACTCTGCAGCCATTACAAGAGCTGACAGATACCTCAAGCAGATCGGTGCAGATTTTTCGCTCATAGAAGAACTGCAGAAATCTCCTCAGTCCTCTCGTATCAATTCACCGGACCTCAGTCAGCCCGCTTGCACTGCTGTTCAGATAGGACTCGTCGACCTGTTCAAGTCCTGGGGTATTTGTCCTTCGACAGTTGTAGGCCACAGCTCAGGGGAAATTGGTGCTGCGTATGCTGCTGGCGCTTATAGCGCTGACGACGCCATGGCCATGGCGTACCAGCGCGGCATGATGACTTTGAAACTCAAGAAGATGTTTCCGTCATTGAAGGGTGGGATGATCGCCATCGGTGCGAGCGCCCAAAAAACGAAAGCATATATTGACAAAATCAAAAAGGCTTATTTGACAATTGCATGCATCAATAGCCCTACTAGTGTGACCGTCTCAGGGGATGCTACTGCGATTTCACAGCTTCATGACCTCTTGGACGAGGACAGTGTCTTCAACAGAATCCTCAAAATCGACGTTGCTTATCACTCAGAACATATGGCTCGCGTATCTGAACAATACCTCGCAGCCATAGCAGACCGGGTACCAGCGAACTCTTTGACGGCCAAATTCTACTCCTCTGTCCATGGTCGTGAGGTGGAGGCTTCCGAGCTTGGTCCAGAGTACTGGGTCAGGAACCTTGTTTCTACGGTGCTATTTCCCAACGCATTAATACCCATGTGTACGGGGGATAGCAAGCCAGATATACTGATCGAAATGGGTCCTCACTCCGCACTAAAAGGCCCAATTAAAGATACTTTGAAGAGTCTTGGCCCTTCCAGCGTTAAGATTGAGTACTCTGCAAGTGTTCTTCGAAACACTAGCGCCGTAGAGTCTGTTCAGGATGCTGCGGGTGCTGCGTACGTCAAGGGCGCGGTCCTCGACATGTATGCAATCAACTTTCCCAGCACAGGGGCAAAGTACAATTCGCTCCTGACCGACCTCCCTCGCTACCCATGGCAGCGCTCAACGTCGTATTGGCACGAATCTAGAATTCCAGACAAACACAAGTCAAGAAGTGGAAAGCGGAATGACGTACTCGGCGTTCTCGCCAACTATTCGAATGATCTAGAGCCAACGTGGAGAAACATTATTAGGTTGGACGATGTGCCCTGGTTACGACATCACAAGATGCAGGGAATGCCCGTATTTCCCATGGCTGGCTATCTATCCATGGCCGTCGAAGCAGCCCAACAACGAGCAGATGACCGTAAAGTGGCATTTGACACCTTCGAGTTACGCGAGGTAGTTGTCGGCTCAGCTTTAATATTTCAGGATGGGGTGGACACGGAGGTCACAATAACGCTTCGCCCGTTCAGTGACGCCTCAAGGGGGCAATCGGACACATGGGACGAATTCAAGATCTGCTCATACGAATCGAAGCGCGGGTGGGCCCAACACTGCCGAGGACTTGTCCGGGTAAATGACTCCGAGAAACACAAAGATCGAACGGTCGCTGTCGACGCCTCGATGCATGAGGCAGCGGCAAGGAGCCAATTCGATCACGCAGCTGCTTTGGCAACAAAACCTGTCGACGAAGACGCTATGTACGCCAGAATTGACGCAGTAGGAGCTGGTTACGGTAGCACTTTCCAAGGCCTGCGTCAATGCTACACAGGGGCCCACCACAGTCGTGGTAACATCTTTGTACGAGATACTCGAAGCATAATGCCCAAAGAACACGAGCCTACCCTCATCATTCACCCATCTCTGCTCGATATTTTCCTACACCTCACTTGGCCTATCCTCGGTGCTGCAGGAGACAATTTCGAGACCCTATACATGCCCACAGTAGTGCAATCAGTCAAGATTGGCCGTGATGTAGTGCACATTCCAGGAGAGTACTTATCTGTTTGGTGCGCTGGAGACCCAGATCTCTCCAATCCCAAGCCGACTACATTCGAAATTTGTGCAGCTAGAGCAGGCGATCTTGGAAACCCAGTGATCAAATTCGACGGATTTGTTATGACGCCAATCAGGGACTCTGGTGCAGCTGATAAGTCTCTCGTGAGAAAACTTTGCTATAAGCTCGTCGAGCAGCCCTTTATAGCCCCGATTCCAATCAGTCAGAAGAGTGAGATGAATGGTCAACACCATAATGGCATCAATGGACACGTATATAGCAATGGCCACGCGAATAGCGTCAACGGTAATATCTCTGATGATGAGCTAGCAGACAGCGGTATCGGCACGCCGATTGAACAACCAAATATCCTCATCCTCCAGATTGGTGAAAACGACAAGCTTGCTGAGGATCTAGCCGGCGCCATCAACTTCTCGACTGGTTCGCGACCTCCGATTCGGACTGTCGGCAAGACGTACTGCTCCAATAAGCGCCTTGTCATCCTTGAAACGGCCACGAAGTCACTACGCACGATCGAGCAAGCTGAGTTTGATAGCCTTAAGCAAGCTCTATTAACTGCTAAGGACGTACTGTGGGTTTACTCTCGCGACTTTCCAGAGTCGAGCATGAGTGTCGGTATGCTCCGCTCGATTCGCTCGGAAAATTCGCATAGAATCGCGATACTGGGTGTTGAAGACATTGAGTTAAAGTCGAACTGGCCTTCCAGGTCGATCATGCGAACTCTGGATGCCCTGTGGTTCGCCGAGTATGAAAAACCCGTGGAAGATCTAGAGTTCGTGGCTAAAGATGGCGCACTATTCGTGCAACGAGTCGAGGAAGACAATCTTATGAATCAATTCGTCAGTAACGAGAATGGCGCTACCATTCTTGAAAAGCAGTCGTTTGAACAAGCGGATAGAAGACTGAAGATGCAGATCGGTAGCTATGGGGCTCTTGATAGTATCCACTGGGTGGACGACATTCCTGTTGCCCTTGGGGATGGCGACGTCGAAATCGAAGTTAAAGCTTCTGGTGTCAACTTCAAGGATATCGTGGTCTGTATGGGACAGCTCAGTCAACCGTACATCGGCGTCGAGTGCAGTGGTATCATTTCTGCAGTTGGCAAGAACGTGACCAGCGTCAGGATCGGACAGAGAGTCATGGCTCAAGTCGAAGGCGCATATTCAACCTACGCACGCTGCCCTGCGACGAGTGTTCATCCTATCCATGAAGGCATGACTTTTGAACAAGCAGCGACTATACCGGTCGTATTCTGCACGGCATACTATGCACTGTTCGACCTCGGCCGGCTACAAAGAGGTGAGAAAGTGTTGATACACGCTGGCGCTGGCGGTGTAGGGCAGTCTGCTATCATGCTTGCGAAAATGGTCGGCGCCGATATCTACACAACTGTGGGTAGCCGAGATAAGAAGAAATTCTTGATGGACCAGTATAATCTTCCCGAAGATCGCATCTTCTACAGCAGAGATACCTCCTTCGCAACAGACATTCGCAGGGCAACCGGCGGGTATGGTGTAGATGTTGTCTTGAACTCTTTGGCTGGTGACATCCTCCACGACACCTGGGGCCTACTCGCGCCCTTTGGTCGCTTTTGTGAGATTGGCAAGGCCGACATTACCAGGAATAGTCGCCTGGACATGATGAAGTTCGAGTATAACTGTTCTTTCAACTCAATCGATCTGACCAAGGTGGCATCTTACAAGCCTCAACTTATGCAACGTTTGCTCGCAGACGTCTGTGGTCTGATGAGCAAAGGAATTATCTCTCCCATATCGCCTGTCAAGATCTACTCTATTTGCGAAACTGAATTGGCTTTCAGAGCTTTGCAAAGTGGCAAAGCTATGGGTAAGCTTGTTGTCGTTCCTCATCCAACTGATACTATTCTTGTAAGTACCCTCTGATACTTCGTTTTCGTAGGTTCTCATCAGATCCAGGCGTCCAAACGAAAAGTTGGCGACAATATCCTCCATGCTGATGCTACGTATGTCATCATTGGCGGTACAGGTGGTCTCGGCCGTAGTCTCGCGAAGTGGATGTCGTCAAAAGGTGCCCGCAACATCGTCCTTACATCTCGAAGCGCAACTATCAACGCCCGGATCCAAGCCCTGATGGACGATCTCGAGCCAAGCGGAACAAGAATTCTGGTTCAAAAATGCGATGTAGCCGACAAGGCATCCCTCGAGAATCTCATATTCACAGGCCTCGGATCCCTCCCCCCTATTCGCGGCGTCGTTCATGGTGCTATGGTCCTTCGAGATACTCTCTACGAGCAAATGTCTCTTGCAGACTTTCACGCCGTAACAACTTGCAAAGTTGATGGCGCTCTTAATCTTGCCTCAATTCTCTCTTCCTCGCCCCTCGACTTCTTCATCGCCCTCTCCTCTATTGCCGGTGTTATTGGAAACCGCGGTCAGGCCGCCTATGCTGCCGCAAACGTCTTCTTGGATTCATTCATGGCGCACCGTCGAGCTCAGGGTCTGCCTGGTGTCTCCATTGATCTGACTGCCGTTTCCAACGTCGGTTACCTAGCCGATGGGAGCGCCGCGCGCCGAGAGGAAGTGCTCAAGAACATAGGCGGCTCAACAATCGATAAGGCAGAAGTGCTAGCCATTTTTTCGGCAGCTGTCACGGGTGAGATTACTCGTACATGCGCAGGACAATGCATCACCGGCCTAGCCACAAATGACTCTACAAGTTTTTGGCTCGAAGACAATAAATTCAAGTCTCTGCGCGAAGCCGTTCAACAGACTTCAGGGTCGGCTGGCTCATCAGGTGTTGCGGTCGCACTATGTAAAGTGCTGCGTACATCGGCAAGCAAAGACGATGCGAAGCAAGCATTCTACTCGGCACTCGCAGCCAAGTTGGGGGCTGTACTGGTGGTCCCTGAGGATGCGATCGAGCCGACGCACACATTGAAGAGTTTGGGCTTGGACAGCCTGGTTGCGATAGAGATCCGTAACTGGATTGGGCGAGAAACTGAAGTGAATGTGCAGGTCCTGGAGTTGTTGACGAGTGGAAGCATCATGAGTTTGGTGGAGCTGGTGTTGAAGAAGATGGGAATTTGAATTTGGACCATGCATATACAGACGGCGGGGATGGGTGGCCGGGATAATGCAGTGTTAAGTGTGGCGTTCGCAGCAGGGACCTTATATTTTTGTTTCAGCAGTCAGGAGTTCGGTTGCATACGCGCTACTAGGTATATACGGGTCATTGATGGTGTCACCGTTTATTGGATTTGGGTATCTTCGTTTCCGCATTCGCCCAGGCAGAGGGTGTGTACGATCTTATTTGAAGCAAAGGTCAGGCCGGGGCTTTGTCTTGTTCTCTACTTTTTTGCTGTTTGTAATACCATTGGCCCAAGGGCGTTGTACAGGCCTAAACTCTACTATCTGCCTGATGCTATTACTATATAAATTCGATTATATTTGAAGAGCCGTGTATCCACCCCAACCCACCTGTGGGAGAAAAAACCATGTGAATAACAGTGCTGAGCGTTCTAGCCCGACATCACGCACGCTTTCTGTTATCATCACAGTAACATATCTCCATTCTGTTCCACAGTTTGTATACGAATGGGCCACTTGATGGGTTATATAACCCTTACCCTCTTCGTTGCTAGCCTGCGTCGACCAGCATGTGTTCAGCGTGTCACACTGAAATGGCTTGCAGTACCGAATTTCTCATGCCGATGAGCGAGGAGCCGCGATGTTGGCCGCTCCAGGGTTCTGCCACTCCGATACTTCGATGTCACAAAATATGACTATTTGGTTGAAGGATGATATCGTTGTCACTCAATGCTGACTGTATCATGGATCCTGCCGCAGACATTAATAAGGAGGACTACTTCACTGACTATAGCGTTCTCTCACTTCTCAAAGCTAGTCCGCACATGTCGAATTAGGGACAAGAATGCGATGGTTCCTTGGTATAGAATGGGAAAGAGGATAGCAAGCAGACAATAGGAAGTTGACCCACTATAGCTATGACCATAATGGCCTGAGTTGAAATACTGGGCTACTTGGTTTTGACACCCCTAGCCCGCCCGTACTACGATTCACTCAGTCGTCCAAAATTCACATCCTCATAGCAAATCTCTGCAACTCTACTAGAACAATCGATAATAACAGACAGAACCATCAGCATACCTACATTGGTACCCATTCATAGCTTGTGGCATACACCTGCCTGCTACGACCAAGTCATCGAACCTTTGAAGAAAGTGCGTGGCTCCATATGCACTGCCATCAGCCTCATGTCTACACAAGGTGACCCAGACACGACTTTGAGGATGACATTCGTGCAACCTATCACTCAGTAAATGTTGGGATTGCATAAGTGCTCAGTGTGGTAGTCGTCGCTCGCTCGTACGGTGGTGTTGTTCGTAATAGTGTTGTCAAAGGACTGGCAGCGAGTCGCAAACCGAGCTGCACTATGACTTTGACCACCCATAGCCATGGCCATGTCATCGGCCAGATCCTCATCGCATCCGGCTTCGATTTTACTGGTCTTTCTTCTTTCATGGACTCAATACTTAGTATTCCACCACCTGCATAGCGCGTCACCAAAGCCACAAGATCTGCAGAACTTGAGAATTCACCATGTGACCTTTTTTACCACGATTCATCTGCCGAAGATGCGGAAGGTTGCACGATGCAGCGTCTCAACGCATTATTCGAAGGAGGTGAACATGCGCACACCGGTTGGAAGGATGCTCCTGTGTGGTACGTAGGCACGTCCGAACACCATGCCTTGTCGGTCGTAATGCAAAGAATCACGGTTGCAACGGCCAGAGGGATGGACGGTAACGTCGTTCACCGAGAGCGTAAGAGCAGTCATTCGCCA
Source organism: Pseudovirgaria hyperparasitica (assembly GCF_010093815.1). Classification (NCBI taxonomy): domain Eukaryota; kingdom Fungi; phylum Ascomycota; class Dothideomycetes; order Acrospermales; family Acrospermaceae; genus Pseudovirgaria; species Pseudovirgaria hyperparasitica. The sequence continues at coordinate 26,215 of NW_022985554.1, forward strand.
TTTTTTTAAATATGCCTGATGATGTTGTGCATATCGTGCTGGATGCGGTGTGTGCCTTTACAGGACCAAAAGTCACTAGTACTACGGAGCAGCAGCGAGCGCAGTTGTATGTGAACCCCTCGTTGGAACTGTTCAACCCGGTGACAATGATACGTTTTGGATTGCCTATTGGATTCCGTAGGATCATAGGCTGGGTGGCGTTTAGTGTTATCCTTATGAAGAGATTCCTGAGATGAAGGTAGTTGTACATCGCAAGGGCTTTTGTTGTTTCCTTGATGATAAACAGATCTTATTGAACTCTCCTCTCATGCTAGGACCACTCTCTATTTCCTGGCTCTATTAATCTCAGTACTCTTATTAAGAGACTGATGCTTAGATTCCTCCAGAGTATGGCTTGCTCCAGGACTATTCTATATGGGTCTGGGAAGCTGTGTCAAATGCATTAAAGCAGATGCTTCTGCCCTCGGTCGTCAAATTAGTATGACTAACGAAGTCTGGGACCATACTGGTGAACAGTGTCAAAGATATGCGGGGTTGGTCGTGTCGACCATCAGGGCTGTATGATTGCATCGTCGGCCTCATAATGCTCTACATCTGCGGGCTCATAGGTATTTCTTTGCCGAAGCAGCGACTCGTGACCTGAAAACTGGGCTGCGAACAGGTGTGTCTACTCTCCAGAATGGGTTCATTATAGTCTTGACCCAGGAATCATACACATCGTTGAAAAAGTTCTTGATTGCCTCGTCTGTCGCAGCTGGTGTTGTACTCGTAGGGGCGTTACGGTTTGCTGTCAGAGAGGACGGATTTGAAGTGGTAGAAATGTTATTCGGTTGGTGGAGTAGGAGAAATTTGGCATTGGCAGCAGTGATGAAGGCAGATATTGTGCTTCCCGTTGGCGGGTACCGGTCTATGGTCTTTAGGTACCTGCGATGTCCATTGTAAGAAGAGGGCTATGGGGAAGGTCTGGAGAATCTCACATTTGGCCACCTGCCCATTGGACTTCTTCTAGGATATCCAGACTTGCATGCGCGACAAACTGGTTCATGTGACGAGTGTCTTCGCGGAATCGAGAGATGCCGTCTCCGCCTTGCCTGTATGTTCCGAATTCATGCTCGAATAATGGGTTGTCCTTGGTACCAATGATGACAAAGTAGTAAGACATTGCGATCTCAATGCGAGTAGCCAGTACGTGTCTGGGAGTCGTTGTCTTACGATGTCAATAAATAGGAATCAACTCCGCTTCCACGTTGGAGCTCACTTCGGTAGAAGGCGCTACTCCACAAGTAGCCTAGTATTGTGATCTAAGCTTCCAGGTTCCGACTAAGGACGTCGAGAAGCGATTTGATCATCTTTTGACGACATTAACCACATTACCGTAAACCTCATTTTGAGAATGTTCGGACCATTCAGAGCTACTCAATCGCTCAGTGTTGGTCTTCTCTGGTTCGGGGTTCCAAACCAACTACAATTTCGTCATCGCTAACACCCTTTCCGCAGGAAGATCCCCTGGCGACTCTCCCCAACCCAAAAAGCGCGACAACGTAAGCGCCTCCGAAGAGTAGACGATGTTGTTGCAACACTTGATCACGCATTGGCGAAGTTAAGAATGAGCACAAAGAAGCTTGAACGTTGGAAGGAGGAAATGCCGCGAGAAGAAGAGATGCTCCCAAAGGACAAATACACGGTGTTCGATCGGAAAGAGAAAAAGTACAGGAAAGCACTACACAGTACGTAATTCCATAAAGTGTAGTCAACCTCAGAGACGCTCTGACTGAAAGATGTCTAACGCTTCACGTAGAATTACCCAAGTGGACGAGAGTTTCGCAACGACTAAATCCACCTGGGTTTTAAATAATTCACTCGTGTATTATAACGTCTGAGTACTGTATCAAGAATCAAAGAGCAGGTGTACATATAATGGCACCGATGATATATATTACCTGTTTCAACGATACGAGTCTGCATAATCCGTTCGCATCTTGAGATGCAGGAAACTGCAAGGGTCGCCGTGCTGAAAGTATCGATCAAGTGTTTATCAACATGGAGATCTGCGAGAGCTTGGTAGCACTGCGGTGGGAAAGACCGGCTACGAGTCAAGGTTAACGGAAAGGCATGATGATCAAATCATTCCGAGAATCCATTTTTTAATTGTTGAATCGGACAGTTGGACTATTATTAGGCATTCGTCTGCCCAAGTAGCACCAGAGGAGTACTGAACATCGTTGCCACCAGAGTCAGCATGTTCCACAAGTCAGACAGAGTAGAGTATATCGAGGCTCGTGCATGCCATCGTCAACCGCACCTTCTCGCTATGGTGTAACGATCTCGGGGCTCTCGACCTAGGTACTCTAGGAGGTACTTTCCAAGCTAACGCATCGGATTTGTTACGTAGATCAGGGCTCGTATACTGCCAGTGAGTATTCTGAGCGCGGCATAAATTATCCTGCTGCACTACTTTTTATCCTCTTAGACCTATCCCAATCCCACTCCTACAGTTTGATCCTACATTCCGCTTATAGTACTTATTTCTTCAGCGTACCTGTTAGTGGCACAAACTAATTGCCGCTCGTCTACTTGCCCCGCTACCCAAAATTGATGACGGAGTATTGCGAAACTACTAGACCAAGCTCTCTCCTCTCGAAGGTCCGATATCAATTCAGAGTGGTGTGGTATCGTCAAGAAGTTACTTTGCCGTTCTACATGCTTGAATCATGGGAGCGCGGACTGGTTTATCTTACGCTCATATCGATCGCAAGCCTTCTAGGCTATACTGTGCGATCTTTCATACTACCTGTTCTTATCACTTGTGTTCGGACCATTCTTCTTGAAATGAATATGTCGACTGAGGCGACTAAGATGTCAATTTCTGAGCATCCAGGATGTGAATATGTCGAAGTCGTCAGAGATGCGGCTGCGCTTTTGCATTGTGAGCCTTGGGAACGTTTCGAGAACTCATCCTTGTCCTGGGTCATTTTCGACGTATGAGAACCTATTCCGACTTTATCAAACGGCCTTCCTTCTTCGAGTACGTAAAACAGATGCAGTTTTAAGGTTCTTTGGAGATAATTAGGACGCAGAACCCAAGACAAAAATCACATCAGCGTCGACAAATGTTCGAACTTACCGTAATCGCACTAAGAAACCACGGACCAACAGCGAAAAGTAATGATCTGCTGATTGTCGAATCGCCATATCTGTACGAGCTCATAGAAGCGTCGCTTGCACGAGATTAGAGCCGAAATCCACCACCAACGAGGCAACATTCCGATCCTTTGCGACCATGAGAACAGAGACGTACCGGGGCAGATGTGTTGATATGGCTAAAACTCGATAGATCTGTCAGCAGCCATTCAGATAGACGAATAAAGGGTCCTTTGCCGGGCGGTGAGTCTTTTGGTAAGCCATTGGAATCGTAGTGATCATCGTTTTGTGCTTGAATATACTTTGGCTAACACGCGCATTCGGAACAATATGGGTGCCGTTGATGTCTGATTAGCTCGTCATAATGGAGACTTTGTAGATCTTCATCCGTGCTGATCGGAGCTGCTTAGCAAATGTGAAACCCTGTTGGACCCTGGACCAGTCACAAATACTGCCGCACCCCAATCCTTGTCTTCAGTTTCGCTTTATGTCTTCACTCACCATCCATACTGGTCTCTTGCACATTATACCTTCTCGGTGTGTTAGCAGGTCCGATATCGAAAAGCTTGCTGACTTCGCTGCATGAAGTGTGAGATGCAATCCGTAATCCTGGCAAAGACGTACATCACTAATGATAAGTAGAAACGCCCTCGCTGACTGAATGAGACAAGGAGCGACCTGTGTCAGCATCAGACCATGACGCCGACCCCAAGCACACGTCAATTGGGTTTCCAAGACAATACAATTGGTAGGCGGAAGCTCGGAAGGGTTGCCGAGACCTATATATGGAGGCAATCATATTCACCAGGTACCTGGAAGGGACCGGACTGTTAAGATGGCTATACTTCTCAGGAATTCCAGCGTTGTACACCTCATCCAGGTCCTTTGCTACATGGATAGCAAAATACAATCGCACCACTATATCAGATCCTAAGCTGATTCCGTTGAGTTTTAAATATCTTGCATCCCGGTAGAAACCACCCGGAACAAAAAGTGCTGGACCAGAGAATCCGCCTATTATGGTAGGTTGTACATTTGCCATATAGGACAAAACACTGGCATTCCTGACGACCTGTGATGGAACCTGCGGATTGCCATCCTATCTTTCTGGAGAATGTTGTATCACAAGACAGTCTCATGAACGAATTCATAGCAGGACGCAACTTTTCCAGCCACTAGCTTTTTCTGGCGCAACAAGTCTGGCCACTCTCTCCTCGGACCTGTTCGCATGCCGATATTTTTAGGCCTTGGCAATAGGACCACAAAAACCACTCTCGGCGAAGAAATGTGTTGAAGTATTGAAACTTCCATATGAAACCTTTACACGTCCGGTGGCTTCCGCTGTGGTCCGGATGTTCCCAACTGGCAACGTGATCACGATCCATGGTTCAGCTCGACAAAACTCCCGCATAAACCGCCGTGTCGCATTTAGGACAGAGTGAATTATCATCCACTTCGTGGATAGATTTTCACGGCGTGTGGAAATATGAGCTAAGCGATCACCACTACACCGAAAAGCATCCTGGGGTTAGGTTCGAAGGCAACAAATCATGAGATTAGTACACCTACACCTTCTATGAATGGGAGTGGATCAACACCACAATAATGGCCACAATGTCCAAGGTAACAACACCTAATCAATCGAAGGCAGAACCTCCTTGATTACCACGGAAGCATGCTATCATTTACCTCCTGTTGTCCCTGGCCTCCTTGCGGAATTCTCGTTAGATTGGATACTCAGGTCTCTTCACACAGGTATCTCGGGGGTTTTCGTAACCATATTTCCTGCCACAATGCCATGTATAAGAGCGACTTCCCATGGATTTAGCAAGGATTGTCCAAGGTATTAGAAGGTGCCTGTTTCGTTGCGAGTTGGCTGCCGTAGGAAATGTTTGCCGAAACACTCGGTTCACGAATTCACGAGGCAATCTTTAGCCCCCTGGCCGAGGACCAAAAATAACTCTGCATGATGGACTCTCAATTCCTCCTCGCTATCCTCATCACATCGAGACGAATTAGTAAGGGACTTCGTTCCGGAACTTGGGCTGGTTCATACCTGGCCACTTCAGCTGATGCCTTGTCATCGTTGAACTCATCCGTTCTGGCCTCATATCGGAGCACTACTGCAAGTCGTATAGGCCCCGCACGAACCAAAAGAGCTCCTGATATTCCACACGAAGGTTATCCTTACGGTTCGACTTCCTAGTCCTAGTCTTCTAGCGATCAACGCAATAGTCGAAAGTCCGACCTAAATTCGAGCTCGGATCACTTACTCACAATAGTATCCGTCACTTCCATGCGACAATGCGACGACAACAAGCTAGTATACGTCTTGGTAGCACGACTGAAGTTTTCCATTTCAGGTGAGTCTGATCATCCGTCAAAGTGTTCCAACTAATGTCAAGCTATCCCTACTGCCTACATGATCTCATCCCCAGTACCTGATTCTTCCGCTCTTTACCATCAAATCAAATCTCATGTACTCCTGGAACTACGTGTAAATTCTGACTCATAGGTATACTCTCTCATTTGCTCGTTTGCTTCATTCACTCACAACATTTCCATTGCGAGGAGCCGTTGCAAGTGGATACTACTTCTCTACCTCCGGGTTTCTGTCCTTGGTGACAGCTCTTTCCTATTTACCTCTCCTACACCCACAAGTCCCAAAGGTTACTGCTCTGTAGCCAAATTTCTCTGCTCTCGCTGTCTGGTTACACCAATGCTCATGCACACAACAATTTCGAGTATTGTTTTCAAGCACTGTTTGCAAGTACGAAATCATGTTTTTCGAAGACTGGCATGATGTCTTCACATGCACTAATTGGTTGCTGACGCGTCGCTGCTTCAGCTCGGTTCGAAATCGCCGATGCCTGTGTTCTCGGTAATATTAGAATATTCTGTTCAGACGTCGCAAGATTGGCCTACACTATCATGAATTCATACTTCGATGCCGTCATTGCTCTCCATAAGATCAAGACAAGTCGATCTGATGTGGGAATACTATCGAGACGGGAAACCATCCGCAAGAACGAAGATTCGTCGAACAGGGTCACGCCACTGTCACCTGGATGAACATGGACGGGTCCAAGAGCAAGCTTTACTAGACAGGAGTAAAGCAACTAAATATTACCCTTCGATTATGCTTCGAGTAATCGTCGATGCTGAACACGTGTTATTACGACTTAGCGTTCTAGTAAGTATCTCTACAAGCCCGCATACCACATATACTTACCAATATACGTAGAGCTTCATTCAGTCTACAAGGCGGTCACATCCGCATGACTTGAGAGTTATCTGGTCGACCACAGCCGATACTTTTCGGGCCTCACCTTTCGATGTCTGAAATCATTGGTATTTATGTCAATATGTACAAGGGGTGTGCGATGCAGTCAGGGGGTGGTGCAGGTACATGACGATACGGGCAGTGTATTTGGATCATTTTTGATGTTTCGTAGCCTGCTCAAACAAGATATATTTGCGGTTAGTTGAGTTGATAGTCGACACGTACTGATCCATGTTGCCGATGCTCCGCCATCAACCCATGAGAGATCCAGTCGGGTTGTAACCGATGTTCGACGCGAATATATATACATATAACCACGTTCTCAAAAGTTCACTGAAGGGGTTTACAAGAATAGCTATTTTATGCATTCGTGGGGTGCGCTGGCGCGGAAGCTTATCAGTTATTGCTGCGCAGGGATTGAAGTCAGTCACTAGACATACATGTCAAGAAGGCAAGTAACAGTGAAGGCCTCCTTGGAAGCGATACAGTCTGGACTTACGGCGCAGCACCTAGGACACGGGTGGAGATCATGCAGCCAAGCTTTCAGGCATTAACTCATCCCTGGGGGTGGTCCACAATAGAGTTTGACTGGGCGCGAGATCCGGGTTCTTCTTACGGGTTGGGATCGATAGGCGAATAGATAAGGTTGGGAGGCACAGCACAACTCCTGCAGTTTGCCGATCAGCTTCCTCATGGGTGTTGTTGTACCTGGTACTGACTACCTTTGCTATGGCCAATAGAATTTTTTGAGATTTTTGCAATTACAGCTGCATTATCTTCCGCGATCTGGTTGGGCCCAAGTATGGTGCGAGTCGTGGTATATGTACTTCTCTATGTACAAAGAAAGTCGTAGCCGTCGAGGCATGTAGTGACTGATGCTAGCGTTTTGATATATTTACACGAAGAAAGTCGTGACCGTTGAGGCGTGTGGGGGTGTCCGGTGCGTCCGCTTCAATTACCAGCTCTCCTTGCGCGTCATGCGCTCTATCGCACGTGTCTTCCGCGCTTCAATCTCTGCGATCTTGCGCTGCACTTCAAGGGATGTCTGGTTTCGTGTCTGTTCGATAGTATCTATATCAGCGGTCTTCGTGCTTGTACCTTGACTGGCGGTGCGCTTCGGCGAGTCGCTGACTGAGTCGCATTTCCAGTGATCGAAACCTTGCTCGGGATCAACTAATGTTACCGGGCTCATGGCATGCAAGGGAAGCTCTTCGGACGGCGTGCTGGTCGTGACAGCACGGCCGATTTCAATGCTGCGTAGTCTCTTCGGGGTGAGCTCTATTCGGCGATCAAATTCGACAGGGACAGTAGTGTGTGATTTCGAGCTGTATAGGCGACGTGAGCCTTCGGCGTAGTGGCTGATTGGGCCCCTCCAGGCGCGGAGTAAGGGGCGGAGGGTTGCGAGAGAAGAAGCTGTAATAGCAAGACCGACTTCAAGAACGGACCAGGTGGCAATGTCAACAGTAGAGTCTTCCATAGTCAGCATGCGGACCTGTGTGCAGAGACGATGACTTACAAAGAAAGTCTGGTGATCCCAAATGGTGAAGGTAGAACATGCGGACGAGAGGACAACATCCAGCACTGGACCAGTCAGTATATAAATTCGCCAGAAGTGGAGAGAAGAGACATACAATCCGGCCATGCCTAGTATTGGAACAAGGCCAAATTTCTTTAGTCTGGTCATGTCTAAGTTCCAGACCAATACGGCAGGTAAAGCCACGAAAATCATATCGCATGCTGCACATGCTGCACCATAGAGATATCCCAGATCGATCATGATTTGATTTGGGATGCAGTGTCCTTCAGACCCTGGATAGACCTTTTTCCAGTAGTACGATACAGGGGTACACTGAAACGCTACCACACAGATAAAGGCCGTGCCTGACACCATGTTTGAAGTGACCGTAAAGAAAACGAGGTATCGTTGCCATCGAACAACGGTGATACGTAGGAAGAAGAAGCCAACGGATATTCGTGCAATCGTGAGTACAGTCCCGTACAGGAGGTAGCAGAGCCACCACAACTGTGAAAGTTGGTCAGGAATTTTGCCTTATTACGAGCCATTCGGTAACATACCAGATACGCTATCTCGGCGTCGTCATCGCTGATGTCTGTACGGTGTTTTCCTACGCCGAATATCGTGCTTCCAATTGAGCACCCCATATGACCCATAAAAACACACTGTGTATACGTCAGATCCACGAACATAAATGCAATAGACTATCACACTCACCAAGGCGACAATAATAAGCCAGTCATCTGTTCCAAATGCCCGTACGATTTGTTTGCGCACATAGACTCGCAGCAGAGTCGAAACAACGGATGTAAACAATAAAACAGCTGAAGCAACGCATAAAGACAATGCTCGGCCAGCAGCCATGTCGTTAGGCGCACCTCGTGTGTCGTGTGCTCGATTTTGTATAGTCTTCGCTCATGCCATAGAAGTCTCGCAACATTCCTCCTCTTGAGTAAGATTTTCGTCCCGTTTCTTTATGGCACTCAGTCTCCACAAAGCACATGTGAGGGTATTAGGAGTCGTGAATTGCTTCACGAACGTCTCTACAGCAGAAGGAGAAGTAAGGTACGAGGCAACAATGCGGGACTGGGGTAATCATATGATAGCCTAGCAGCGCGCAAAGGCCAGTATTAGTGGTACCGTAGGATTGTGGAAGTGGCACTGTACGTTTTTGACGGCTAGAGCCCAGTATGACAGGGATCCGCATATGTCCGTGCCTGACATCCTGGGAAAAACGTCAATCTTTGCTGTGCTGGGGAATAAGTAGTACGACTCAGTCAGTCAGAGGCCAACGATCTACAACCGCTCTCCCGCCATCAATTCGTTAACCTTATTTAGACTCGCTGGTGTGACAAATTAGGGTTAACAAGACCTGCATATGCATGCAAGAGGGTGACTTTTTACACCTCTTTACAGCGTAAATGTTAACCGAAGATGTATGCATGTGCTGTGGAGTCAGTTCGCAGTCTCGAAGATAACTCTTCGAGTTCGAGGAACCCCAAAGGCAATGTTTCAGGATTGCTCCATGCGCTTTTGGTGGCGATTAGTCTATTGGCAGCATGCAAATGGCGCCATGGGGGAATAGGTGATTGGTATCGGTAGCATTGAGCTTTCGAAGGCTGGAATTCAAGGGATTTCTTGGTAGGTGGGTGCCACTACATCGGGGGAGTACAGCCGTAGCTGGGTTTATCCTAGTCGTATCTTTTGATTGGCTGCAAGATGGTGGATCGACGTGTGCCTGACAGGGGCTACGTGCGTGGTTAGCCACTAGCCGATTTAGGGCCGTCCCCGCACCCGTAGCACCGGCACTCGGTGGTCTGGGTCCCCGTTCCCGCTCATTGCCGTGGAGACTCTCTGCCCGTGCTTCATCATGACATGTTGGGTTGACAGAAGCTAACAGTGTCGTTTACCAGCTGGGTTAATCCATGCCACAAAGCTGAACAGGCCTCGCCAAGTCCACTTCGACCGTTAACTACAATCTCACGAGATGCGGTAATCTTACCTCTTGCTGGTTCCCGCTGAACCTGACGTGTATCCTCCCACGCAGATGACTCGAGTGATGGTCGAAGATTGCGCAACAATCGACAGCACAATACGTGCGCGACTTTCGTCTATACCAAGTCCTATCATTTACATCACATGCACGCTACACGTTTCTTCACATCGGATCATCCTCTGTACTCGAGCTACCTTTCCAATCAGACCATCATCCTATGGTGGACCTGGGAGTCTATACTATAATCAGCACCAAAATCCTCAGCGTTTCCTGGTAGGCAACCGGATGAGATGTGTGATGTAGCCTACGCAGGAAATACTCATGGTCATTGCGCCTGCGATGATCCACTTTAGGACATCAATTGACTATAGACTAGCCAAGTCCTGGTAGTCCGGGCTCAACAAAGAGTTCCTTCTCTTGAAATGCTATAGGAGAAGCATTGGGCTTCACACTGACCCAACCTATCAAATGACATTTGTAGCCTGGGCTATGTTTAGCTCTTATAATTTACCTACAATGTCAGCTGAGTGACATGGCAACCTCGCTGTCTATATTAGTCATCGTGACTAACCTTCTGATCGCCCTTGAACATACAAGGGTTAGAGGCTGCACAAGTCTTCCTGTATGCTTATTTGCGAAGCTTAGAGTCCCCGCCGGAATCGCGTATGTATTCCGCTACTCTCGAATACATAATAGTACACCATCGGCGCGAACTTATATGACGAGGCTATGACTAAAGCGCCTTGGCGCGGGCCGTCAGATGTGTCAACGGAATTTTCAATCGGATAAGTCTCAACTTCCCATTCCTCTTACAGCACTAACCATTGTAGTAGCGTCTCGCTTGCGGAGCTTGCACTCCAAAGAATATTGCATATGTAAACTCTGCTCAATTAGCCCCTGATCATGCCTTCCAAGTTATACTGTATAATTACATGACAAGCACCCTGTCAAAAGATGGAAAATACTGAGTCGTCAATCGTACCTGGAACAGAGACTCCTCATGAGGCGTGCGGCTGATCGAACGACCCAGAAATGAATGAAAGGTCTGCAGCAGGCGAACTCACGTGGTGGATCATTAAGCATGCAATAAGTACTCGCACACCAGCGGTACCGCCTTCACATTATCATCGAAACGTCGATTGTGGTAAACTCGTTGCTGCAGAAATGGATTGCATCAATCGCTGATCCGGCTCTACCTGACGCCGGGTCTCATGCAGGTTGCAAGGACTACTGTACTTATCTAGACTAAAGAAAGCTAGTACACCTTGTTGCATTGTGGATCAAGGAGAGTGGCATGGAGGTATTTCTTCTTTTCCTTCTTTCTTTATCTTGACACGTTCTGGGACACTGGCATTCCCCTGTCGTCATAGTGAAAGACACAGTTGTCCACTGAGTCACTATTTTCACTTTGCTGAACATGCCCTCATGAAGAATGCCATCATGTTTCCACGCACATCAGTCTCTCGACTGTTTCACTCATCAATGTGTCCGTACTAGTATACGTACAAACTGCTAGAAGCCTAGACCTAACTAGGCACCATCGGTCTTACATTATACGGTATTAGAAATGTTCGTTAATTGATGGTCTGAGTCGAAAGCGGCTGCTAACAGCAGTTTGCACGAGAGCATGCATGTTTCAGGGGAGGCATCTTATACATGGGTCAGATGTCACAAATCGCAGTATGTTAGTACGATGTGGAGTCATGAAGAGATAGAGAAAGTTAGGTGTGATTAGGAATATGTTGTATTCCATACCATATACAAAACCAAACTTCGTTGCTATCCACGGACTCGCGATCCTTCCTCTCAGCTCTAGGGCAGAGTAGCTCTCAGGAGGGGCGCTGTTGTAGCCTCAGATGGCCTCAAATCACTATTTCATAGATGTATTGGGTATCATAATCTCTACGAACGCCTTTGACCTCTACTGAGTCATGCATATCTGCACCGACGCCAACTATACAAAGAATGCTTTCTCCTCTGGAGCCCGTTCGAGCTCCCTCCTCCCAACTAAATCATCTCTCTAGAATACGATCCGCCTTTATCACAATCGTCGTCATCGGTGCACCAATATCTCAGGTCCACCTCACTGCAGCGCGATATGAGAAGGCGCTTCTTTTGAAAGGATTTGAGGATTTTCTCGAGCTAGTCTTTGTAGTAGGTTGTTTCTTTTCGGATTCGTCGATGAGCGTCTTAGTGTCTGGGACAGTGTCAGCTTATACGTTGCTAAGGGTTCATGGAAGGATTGTACCGAAATCGGATGGCTGGCAGAGTCCACAGTCGCATTTGCGATGTGACGAGGGCGAATCGCCAAAGATGGTTTGCATTTGAGCGTAGAGCTCGGGAGACATGTTCATACTCGACATATTGATTGTAGTTTTGGTAGTGTAAAAATTCGTAAGATAGGATTACTATTTCCGAGTGTCGATGTCTGTGGGTTTTCACTTATCGAGTGTAACGAGACGATATTTACGACGTAGCGGTGCAGGTGATGTTCACGAGGATAATGACTCTTTCCCATGTTTCTTCGCGGGGCTCTCAAGCTTATATTTCCAACCCTCTCAGATGTGGCTTACATCCAGAACCTCTTTTACCAATTGCACGTCTATTTCAGCACATCACCAGAATTCGTCTGCGGGGCGTGCATCTCAGTGGCAATGATCGCTGTCCCCGGAACCAGGTTACACAGTCAGGCTGCAGATACTGGTCAAAAGTTCCAATCGCCATGCGTGACTTCCCGGTCGGCTGCTCGAGACAACGCCCATGAGCCAGGATCATGGTGGTTCTAGCCGAATAGGCAAGCCACACGAACGCCGGATTGAGTTGATGCCTTCAAACACGCGACGACTAGGCTTCTTGCGGAGTAGTAGGGCTCAACGTGCATTAAGCGAGAATGTCTGGATCGTGGTCGAATATGCAAAAGTTGATTTGCTTGCCAGCTATCAACATTTGCATCCCGTGATATTATTATATATATATCGATATGTAGAGGCATCAGACGCTTCTCTCATAAGGAAGCGTGATCGCTGGGATGTATCAAGTCTGGATCGATTGGCGCTTGGATGGGTATGGATGCTTGCCAAGAAGATGTGTACGAGTTCGAAGTCTCGATGCATAGACATTGTTCTGGTCGAATTTGAGCTTTTGCACACACAATGACAGACGTCCTTCGAAGGCTTGGTATTGCCGGGTCTGTTACTTGCCTCCATGCGGGACAAAGATTTGTGCTGGGACAGTCCTGACTCCTGGGTGGGGTCCGGCTTTCTACAGAGAACCTCGAGGACAGCCGTAGCCATGAGATGGCACTCATCATAAGAGTACAGTTCTTAATCAGAAGATCAATACAGTGAGACGGAGCGAGGATGTTAATTTTCTCTGGCGCCGTTCTCTATATGCTTCCCATTGTCGTATCAGTGTGATGTGTTGTGGAAGGTTGCTTCGAGAGCGATTCCGTATGCCTGTTTCTTGGTACCAGGATAAATAGAGATGATCTACTTGTTCTTTTCCATACGTCGAATGTTCTCTAGTGGAAGACATCCATTGAGGTTTGAGCTAGGTTCAAATGTAGTGGGTTGACATACCGCGGATTCGGCTTAGGCTTAACGTCGTCCCATGGCATGAGTTGTTGCATGTGCTCGGCCTGTCGTCATTCGAAGCCTGTAGGCGTAAAAATCATACTAGTCAGCAGAAAGGCCACCAGCGAGATCACCAGCTGACCCACCAAGTAGGGCTTGAGCAGACGATACCTTTTGGTACGGAGCTCATGTGAACTAGTCGTGGGTTGGAATGGTACGCTCATAAACGTTGTAGTCGTAATCAAACCAACTCAGCATTATACATACTCATGCCTAAGGCAGCATAATACAAGCGAAGCCCCGCCATAGATATAAGCGAGATAAGAGGGTTGAGTGGGTCACGGCGCACTCCGTAACTCACATGCAGTCTCATGATAGAGACTCGGCCGACATGCGGCATGCGATCCCTTACCTAATCTGTGTGGCGGATTAGAGCTCCTCAGGCTATGATACCAATAAACACAACATGGCTGACACTATAGACTCTGCGGTGTCCAAAGACAACCTATTCATTCCGGTGAGGAATCTTGAGAGCTAAGGTTCAAAGCTTGCTAATGAGGAATAGCTCATCGATTTCTCTCACTTCACATCCGGCACAGCTTCAGAGAAGAAGGCGGCTGCCGACGCCGTGCTGAAAGGCTTCCAGCAAGCAGGCTTCATCTACCTCAAGAACCATACAATACCGCTTCCCGATGTCGAGAACGCATTCAACTACTCCGCAAAGTTCTTCGCACGTCCCCAAAGTCAGAAAGACGAGTTGGAATGGTACAGCCCGGAGGCGAACCGCGGATACGTCCAGCAAGGGCGAGAGAAGGTCACAGACCTTATAGATAAGGAAGACGTTGCAGCATTGAGGGGAGATGTACCAGACCTGAAAGAGTCGTTGGAGATTGGGAGAGAAGGCGAGGAAAACTGCCCAAACATGTGGCCGGACAAGTTCGATGAAGAAGGCAAGACCTTCAAGGAGTACATGATTGGCTTCCATGACCAATGCAAACGACTACACGCTCAAGTGATGCGCGCCGTAGCTCTGGGTCTCGGAATCGAAGAAAGCTGGTTTGACAGCTTCACAGACCGTGGTGACAACACGTTGAGACTGCTACACTACCCAGCTGTGGCCAAGGACGTCTTCAAACGGAGCGATGGGAGGATGCAGGTGCGCGCTGGCGAGCACTCTGACTATGGCTCAATCACCCTACTCTTTCAAGACGCGCGCGGGGGCCTCCAGGTCAAGTCGCCACAGAACACATTTGTGGATGCAACTCCCATACCAGGAACTATTGTTGTGAATGCTGGAGACCTCCTCGCGAGATGGTCAAACGACACGATAAAGTCCACCAAACATCGGGTCATCGAGCCACCACCAAACCCCGACCAGGCCACGCCTGGCGATAAGTATCCACCGCGCTACTCGATTGCTTATTTTTGCAATCCAAACTTTGGTCGTACAATCGATGCGATCCCGGGAACATACGCAGATGTCAAGGACAAGAAATACGAATCGGTCAACAGCGGGGAATATCTAGTGCAGCGTCTGACGGCGACATATTGACATTCATGCTCTGATGTAACGCACTGCGCTTGAGATAGAATTCACCAATTACACCAAATCGAACTGCTGCACATGGCCGTTTCCCGGTCGGTGTTCGTTCTGTGACGATGACTGTTGTTCAAAGTACCGCTTCCGCTTCAGATTTGTCGATGGTTGAGTGCTATCTCTTAGATTGCATCTGGATGCCCTTCTCGTCATCTAAACCCCTTTCTTCGTTCAAAGTAGTCACATATCTCACGCATTGCTTGCAGGCCAACGCCATACAGCACAAAGAATCTCTCGCGCCATCACCTGATTTCTACATTAAAAGGCACTCTTTATGATGCTCCAGGCCAGGGGGGCTTTGATAGATGTGAGGAGCATATCTGATATCCCGTCAATGGAACCCACACCGCACCGCTTGACGAGACTCTCATACTTGGTTTGCGCGCAACATCTGGTGTATGCTAGACTACAGCTATCATGTCAAACCATCCGCACTAACGCTGCGTGAGAGATTGTCCAGTCGAGTAGAATGGATCCTCCAGTCCTCTACAAACTTGAGACATAGTGCTGCAACATGTTATATGTGTAAAAACGCGCAAACCAACGATATACAACATCAATTCAAAGATCTCCTTCTGACAGTAAATTTCAACGGTCCAGCGCATGCTTTAAATATCTCTGGCTTGACACGGATCCAGCATGGCCATCAACCCGTCCAGCTTTGCTACATTATCTTCTCCCTGCTTCTTATGGTCATCTCGATACTTGGTGAGTTTCTTCTTATTCAGAACCTGGAAATAGAGTGTGCTGGTGCGGTCAACGTCGCACGTGCAGGCCCCCAGAGTTTGATGTCTTGAAACAAGGGGCGGGTGAGGTTCATGTAGGTCCTAAACTCTAGAGACCGGACGGTGGTTGTTGGCTGCGTCGTTCCGCACGTATCGTCCATGAGCTTGTCATTTCCCGGGGTTTGTTGCAGACTTTCTTCCACGACGTCCTGAGCGGCATCGTATAACTCGCCGTCCCGCAGGAAGTGTGTCCATGTTCACCCAAGGAGCTGCCCTCAAAGATATTGGTCATGGCGCCTCTGTGCTTTGGCACGCACTACTCAACTCTCATCTTCAACCGACCAAGCATGATGGTGAACAACCTCTAGATTAATCAAGGGCTCGGGGATTCCAGACATAGTCTATACACGAACCCGCCGGGCTGGTCCTACGACTCATATCAAAAACCTGGCGAGGCTTTCTCTTCGATGCAACCCTATTCATGACTTCATGCTAGATATGAATGGGCAGCAGGCTACGGACACCACATCCATCCCGAGAGAGCACCCGAAGAGGCTTCGAGTCGGCAGGACCAATCAAACTATCTGCACGAAGCAGGAGGTTGGGAAGCGATGGTATAGATGCCATGGCAGGCGTTTGCGTACCAAACTCGTCAAACGCGCCCTGTATTACAAGACATTAGGCAGAATTCCCCTGAACTGGATAGCTTTGCGTGCGACTAGATGTAATCATCAACAATGAATCTCATGAAGACATACGACAAAACTTAACTGGCTTTAACCATGAGATTGATAACAAGATGTCCAGTCTCTGCAGCCCCCTGACTTGTTGGAAGCTGCGCGCATTTGCAGACTGCTATCACATTTCTGTGCTCTAGCAGACGAAGCAGGCTTTCGTAATCATTGTTTTCGTGGCCCTCGTCCTGATGATGATGATGATGATGATGATGCTTTTGGCACGGGTGGGAACTGATTACCACCTAAGCATACTCGCCTTCAATAAGCGTTTTGGGCGACTTTCCCAGACCAGCTCCACAACATCATCAATCAGAAAGGGGGGGGGAGGGTTTCGTTATTGAAGAGAATGAGTTAAAGTCAAATCCAGATCTAACTCTACGAAGCCTTGATCAGGCGTCCCCGCACAAGTCGTAGACTCTGGATTCAATGAATCATACTGACTTTCAGTGTTTGTCAAGGTTTCAGACTGGAAGCCAAGTCCTGAATGCTGCTGCAGCTTGCTAGAGTTCTGGAACCAGGTTTAGAAAGTAACCCAAGCATGTTGAGCTTCAAGCATCATCTTCTCGGTAGTGTTACGGGCATGGAGCCCCTCGTCGACATGTGCTGTGAACTGCGAATGAAGTCCCGGGCAATCTCCCAACGTCGTGGAGATCGAAGTCTGGAAGAACGCTCATTTCGTTCAGCTGGTATGGATGTGCGGCATTGGCGACGAGGCGTTAATGTAGGCGACCTGTATTTCAGGACTGAAGGTTTTATAGGAGCATTTGTGACATGGTCTTCCTCTAGGGCGCTTCAAGCTACTTCTCCGTCTCCTGGTTGCAAAGACAGTGTTGCTGTCTTTGCGTTGAGTTTTTCTGTCAACATCTATACGTGGTGCATGAAGTCGCGCGGTGGAGTTTCTCTACTCTCTGGAACATACCCAGACCATCAGCCATGATATCCATGAGACGTTGGGAGATGGCCTGGAGTCCGGCTCAAGGGTCACATAACACGTCTCCATTTCGGTCGAGATGGATTAATAGTTCTACGTAAGGGAAGAGCAGCGAAGAACTGTGCTTGCGCGCGCTTCGTAACACCGCACAGTCGACGTCTCCCGTGGATGCAGAGAGGACCTTCATGAAAGCTCAAGTAAACCCTCGAATTCTACACAGTTAGCCAAGCCAAGCTTCCCAGGCTACCCGCTGTCAAGAGATAGAGAATCAAATGTAGCGATCAACATATTGCCTAGATAGTGGAGTTACTTTGTGTCAGTAACATCATGACGAGTACAGCACGACTGGCAATCAATTGAGGCTCTTAGATCCAAGAAATCACAGTCTTTTATCGAACTCGTGCAGAACCTCCATCTTGAGAATGTGCCACTGACGGAGAACCAAAATCTGGTGATTCCATGCGTACCGTTGATGAACAATCCTTTAATATCCTCAGTATCTAAGGTCCTGGCGTACTTCCGTAGGCGGTACTCATACAGTTTAGCAGACAGCGATACTTAGATAGTAGAAGTACATACACACCATACGTCACTCGGCGTCTTCTGCACCGGTCGCAGCCCCTTCGAGTGTGACCCCCCTCCCACCATCGGGAGATTCCTACGCAGTCGGTGGCCTGACCTTGCAAATTTAAAATCGCGACACAATGAACGCCGACATAGCAGCCCAAGGAGATGTCTTCGAATAGCAGACAGAATAAGGATTACACCTGAATGAAATTGATAGACATTATACAGACCGACATCAAGAACCACGAACAAAACATTCACACAGAGTGCGCCACCGCAATAGCAGAGACGTATGGCTGTTCCCGTCCGTCGGCAAACGACATTGACGGTTCGAGCTAAGATTAAAGTTTCGGAGCTAAGCCATAAACCAGGCTCCTTATGCAGATCTAGCTCTAATAGGCTAGTACAAACTCCACAGGTGCCCCCTTACTAAGTACTTCCCCCCTCTGGCAGCCCTGCCTTGTCTGCCCCGCATACAAATTCCTGATTTGCGTGTCTGCCTTTGGAACGAACACGCTCAATCATCTAATTAATTAATTAATTGATTAGGCTCTGCTTTGCACCTAGTTCTCTCTCACCTCACCCCGGCAAAGCGAACATGAAACCATCCTTCGTGTGTGATGGCGGTAGACAAGATGATGGAGGACCCTCTACCTGGTATTATGCCACTTGCCAGAACATTGCACTCGGGATCTCAGTATCTCTGCCATACCTCCACACGGCACAGACAGATTGATATCCACCCAAGACCCAAGTGCGCACACAGGTCTCTGTTCTGGACATAACACAGGGTATACATGAGATCGCAGAAGATCATCACACATGGGGAGGGTTTTTTTCATTCTGAACCCGCTGTAATACCAACAAAAGTAGAACTGTCGTGTTTGTCGTCGTCGTCGTCGTCGTCTTCTCCTTCTTGACTTTTCTGCGTTTCCATGTGTGTCTGTCTGTCTGTCTGCTAGTGCTCCGCCGGATATTATAAATTAATATATATGTAAAATATATATATGTATATATATATACCTCAGTCACACACGACCATCCAGTACCCCAATATACTCCACACCGTCGTCGTGCCAACAAACATGTACCCCATAATATGCGCCGGCCCCAGCATCAGACTCGACGCAACATAGCGCCCCGCCACGCCGCCCAACAGGCCGATCCAAAAGACAAAGAACCCGACGTCCCACATCTTCGCGCGCAGCTTCGAGTGGCGCGACAGCTCCTTGCTCGAGCGCATGGTGGTGCCCCACGAGTCGTTGAACACGGTCATGAGACTCCAGGCCTGCACGGCGGGGAGGGGCACGTTGTAGAAGAGGTTTGCGGGGACGCTGTAGAGCCACTCGGCGAGCGAGGGCCGGAGCGGGTTGCGCACGGCGAGGTAGACGAGCGTGAAGGCGAAGCGGAAGAGGTAGTCCTGGAAGGAGAAGTGGAGGGGGGTGACGCCGGTGAAGAGGTAGACCATTGCGATGACCATGGCGGTCATGCCGGTGAGCTGGCGGCGGAGCGCGGCGAAGAAGAAGATGGGCGGCTGTTGGAGGTAGATTTCCGGGCGGGAGTAGCTTTCGATGTGGACGGCGCGGGCCCAGCGGACTTGTTGGAGGAGCCAGCGGCGCATGTTGATGGGGGATTCGGTGGCGGTGAAGGCGTCGGGGATGAATAGGATTCGCCAGCCTTTTAGGAGCAGGCGGGTGGTGAGATGTCGGTCCTCGTTTACGATCATGCTGGATTCGTCTGTCAGTTCTGGTCCTGACTACTGCGCTGGGGTTTTGTGACTTACCGATGTCCGAGGACAGTCTGCTTGTACCACGCCAATAGCTCCGGGATGATCAGCGCAGTACGGAAGACCGCACACGGTCCGCTCTGGCAGTCGTTTGCCCCAAATGAGCTGGCGAAACATCTGGACAGGTGCAGTTCGTTGAGATAGACGGAATTGCCAATCTTGGTGATCAACGTGTCATTCCTGTTGTGGATTGAAAGTGCAGTGCTCGCGCCAGCCACCAAGGGATCTCCTGCAATTGTCGCTACAGTGCGTGAGATTGTGTTTCGCAAAACGATAGAATCGGAATCGGACGTCCAGAGATACTCGATGCCTAGAGCGTCCGAGATGACCTTTGAGAAGATGAAGGAGGTGAACATGACACCCTTCTTGTGCATGTGTGGCTGGCTGATACAGAGTCTGGAGATGGCGCCTTCTCCGGTCAGTCGGATGTTCTTCTCCTCGAGGATACGCTTGGCAATTGTGCAGCATTTGTCCAGGATGTCGTCGTCTGGTGTGTCCTTTGACCGCATTCGGTCCATGGACAGGGCGATTTCAACAAGGGGCACTTGAAGGTGGAGTAGTGTCGAGTCCGTCTTGTAGACCTTCGAGAACACATTGACCATCTCCTGGTCCTCATCACCATCGCCATCGACACAAGCCAGAACGAACCGACAGTTGTCAGCGGTGATGTAGCTCTGCAATGCCTTGGTAAAGATGGCGGGATCCTCCCTATAACCTACAACGGCAGCCAGACAGTCCAGGTTGCGGTCTGCAGCAAAGCTCTTCTCATATTGTCTATCCGACCTTTTGGCCGACAGCACATGTGTATTATTTTCGTTACGCAGCGCCGTCCGCTTGCGCTTCCGCGCATTCGACCAGCCACAGTACTCAGCCAGAAAGATGGACAACCCAGTATCGATAGTCCACAAATGATTAGAGACGATAAGAAGGTAGAAGTAAAGAGACGACGCCAACACGCAGCCCACGAGATTGAACCATTTCCGGGTCACCGGGCTGGCGACCTCCACCCTGGCGGCCTTGCGATCTTCAAACGGCTTTGGGCGAGCGACATAACCCATAGTGAACAAAAAAACAAGCGAATGGACGTCACCTCTGTGACAATAGATAAGGGGGGAACGAGCGGACAGCTAACGAAGCGAAACGTCATTTGGGAACCGCCCACCTTTTGAGCTGATCCATTCTGCCCCCGAGTCTCTCGAAGAACATATGAGCCCAGCAGTCATGCGTTGCAGAAATTAGAGATGGCGCTGTCACATCGGATGAGCGAGGTACGGGGTGGTGGCTTGTGCTTAGTTCTTGATAATTGATGCTCTAACGGTGCTTGGACGTTTGGCCACATGCGAAATCCCAGTTTAGCCTGCTTCCTGTCCTAGTTATCAGGTCCTAGTCTTTGGCTCGCAACAAGCCGGACAAACCTTAGCACTAACACTTTCGGCCGATCCTCGTTGGAGATGTCGTTGTACAAGGCATGTTGTGTACTAACCCGAGTATTCAAAGACAATTGCCAGAATTCAGAGTGCTTCTTGACGGCTTCTTGAAGCTGGCAGGCAAGCCGGCACGCAATGAAAACAAGCACTGTCAGGACAGTCAGGACAGGCCCAAGAGCATCACGTGGCATCAGCAGGCTACTAGCCAGGAGAAATACGTAAGGATGGGTTGCTTCTTTGGGGCTATTAAGCCGCAGGGCAGACACAGAGGAAGCCAGCCGATTGCCACCGCAAGGAGCAACAAGCCTGTCCAGGATCTCCAAGTCTGGAGCCGCAGAATTGCAATCATCGCCATCGCCGTCACCATCGTACCAGCATTCATACCTCACGCAGATGAGATCCAATAATTCTTACGATCAGTCCACCGAGTCGGTGTAGACACTGTAGAGGCAGAATGACGAGAGTATTGGAGCTTATGCAGGCCATCGTGGGCAGCCAGCAACAAGAGCAGTCACGGGTGTCGGCGTGATCAGTCAGACAATGAATGGGCAATTTAAGGTGGCCGAGCTGATTGGCTGAGAGTAGGTCCCGGGACATGAGGGATTCAGGGTTCGAATGATATCGGATGTTTGGGGGAGCTCGAAAATTGGCATGTAGGCCCACCTCTCGTCTAATGTAGTGACTTATTAGTCCGCACGCTTAGTGTGTGCTTTGCGGCTTGTAGTATGGAAGCGATGAAAGGTTCAAGCACGCTATTGACGAGCGCATTTTACCAACACATAAGAATGGGCAGATGATGATGATGATGGCGAGACGAGCTGTTGGGTGTTTTGTTTTCCTGTTTAATTAATTTAGACTCTCCAACAGAACGCGAGGGGAGTGCAAAGTTGTCAGTGTGGCTTGACCTTGACCCGTTCGGATGTCCATGGATCGTCTTATGGCTTAGTCACTGCGCCACGCTCAGGGATCCGATCCTCATGGCGCTGCCGAGCCGGCGCTCCGGGCTGTACTTGTTAGGGTTAACTCCATTACTTGGGCCTTTTGTCTCCCTTTTTTTCTGCTGCATCGACGACTTGTAATTGTGATTCTTTGACCTTGTTTGCAACCTCTTTGATTGCAGGCTGTCATTGCAGGGCAGCGATGCGACAGCGTGCTAGAAGTAGTACTGTATAGACAGAAAGAGATCAGGTGATTCCTTTCGACAACGAGTGCGCGCGTAAGAGAGAGAGAGAGAGAGAGAGAGAGAGAGAGAGAGAGAGAGAGAAGGCTGGCCTGGATAGCTGTTCTTGCGATCCGAACATGGCCTTGTCACCGCCATCGAGTGGTAATGTGAGTGGCGGAAGAGAGGTGTGGCTGGATGGCCTGAGGGGATATGCAGCAGTCATCGTTGCATGGTTCCATCTGACGAATGTTTTATTTCCCGTGTGTATACACCCAGCTATCATCGAGAATAACATCAACAACAAGAGAATGCGAGAGAAAGACTGACAGGCTCCAGATGCCATACCGCTCGTACTGGGCCGACCCGCCCGAGGACAACCGCCACTTCATCCAGCTCCCGCCCTTCCGCATCGTCTTCGCCGGCCAGGCCATGGTCGACATCTTCTTCGTCGTGTCCGGCTACTCGGTCTCGATCGCGCTCATCCGAGCGCGCAACAGAGACGGCGTCGTAGCCGGCGACTTCTACCGCAGACTCACGTCGGCCGTCTTCCGGCGCTTCTTCCGCCTCTTCATCCCCGTGCTCGTGCTCGTCACGCTCTCGCACCTGCTCTACTTCCTCAACCTCTACACCTGGATCTTCTCCGCCGAATGGGGCTTCCCGGGCTGCATACCCTTCACCAGCCCCTGGTCGCATCTCAAATGGTACCTCTCCACCATCGCCTCGTTTGCCTACCTGCAGACCAACCAGAACCTGACGCTCAACGACCACCTCTGGACCATTCCCGTGGAGATGTGCGGCTCGCTGCGCGTGTATCTCGCCGTGCTCGGCTTCGCGGCTGTGCGTCCGCGGCTGCGGCCCTGGCTCGTCGCGCTGGTGGGTCTGCGCCTGCTCTGGCTCGGCAACCCGGAATACACGGCCTTTATTGCCGGGCTGACGTACGCCGAGCTCGACGACGGCAACACGAGCAGGACGATGTCCCACGGCGAGCTGCCACGTGTGACGCGGGCGGCGGAGGAAGAGGAGGAGGAGAGGATGATCCGGCACACACCGCCGAAAACGACAACGACGACGACGACGCTGCGACTCCGGCCCCTCAGACGCGCCATCACGCCCGCAAAATGGGCCATGTTTGCAATCAGCATATACCTGCTCTGCCTACCGGTGGAAAACCCGTTCCCGGCGGACTGGGCGTTCCAGCGACACATCCGGCCGCCGTACTGGAAGGACTGGGAGATTGCGATGCGGTCGTGGCAGACGATTGGGGCAGTACTCTTCATCGGCAGCGTGCGGCAGCTGCCGGTGCTGAAGCGGCCGTTTGAGACGCGGCTGGCGCAGACGCTGGGGTCGGTGTCGTTTTCGCTGTACCTGCTGCATCAGACGGTGTACCGGACGCTGCTGAACCGGATGTTGGACTGGTGGTCGTGGGTGTTTCTGGGGGACGGGTATTGGGAGGTTGGTCCTGAGCTGCGCGGGTATGTGGTTGGGTTGGTGTGTGTGTGGATTCTGAGTGTTGCCGGGCTTATGGCAGTGTTGGCGGTGGGGACGAGGTATATGACTCGGGCGGTGGACCAGAGGTCGGTTGTGCTGGCGCATCGGATCGAGGAGTGGTGCTGCAGATGAGTTATTCTTGTGATTTTTGTTGCGTGCATGTTCTGGTGTTGGGAGGGCGGAGGTTGTCTTGGTGGCGACCTGTGAGGGTTTGCGATAGATATAGACACGGGCAACAGACATGCCATGAATATCAAGGCACACGAGACGAACCACAAAGTGAATGCACGTACCGGTAAAGAATTCCCGCTCGCAAGTCTCACACCGGAAACCCCGACATCCCCTCCGCATCCCACCCGACCCCCTCCAACCACCTCCCAAACTCGACATCCACGCCACTCGTGAAGAACGGACATGAGGCAACGTAGACGCGGACTTGGGCTTGGACTTTGGCCTGGTCAGGGGCGCCGGGTGATAGACGCACAGGTCGGCTCTGTTCCGACGGGTGCATCTGGCGCACGCAGGCACCGCGTGGTCGCACCGGAGCTTGGCCTTTCTGCAGGGCTCGCAGGCCTGCAGCTTTCCGTTCCGGCGGTACGCGGGCGGCGGCGGTGGCATAAGTGGCTGTGTTACGTGGCCATGGCTTGAGTAGGATGGGTGAGGCGGATGAGAATGGATGTAGTGGTGGTGTGCGGTGTTGCGTATGTCTGGGTGGATCTTGTACGGTGTTTGTAGTGAATGTGAATGCCGTTGCGGAGTTGGGCATAGTCTCAACTCCGCAAAGCTTGGTCCGCTCGTGTCTTTTTGGTGCTTAATGCTTGGCTTGATAGTTGGTATGCTGACGGTTTGTAGGACTGCCAAGCATCTTAGCACTTTCCTCACACTGTATCCCGCCATGCCGAACGCCGCATCAAGATACAGACATGCCGTGGGCCAGGCAGCTGCATTGCGCAGTTGGATGGTGCGTACAGTTTGTGTGCGGTATTGTGGTGCGTATGCTGACAGGCGTGAGTTAGGCAACCGCATTACGGAGATGGATGTGAATATAAATATATGCATGCATGTAGTCGTGCGCGGTGAGAGTGCTGTTGCAGTCCATCTTGACATTGACATCAAAACCAATACCAAGAACAGCAATGCCAGCCCTACCCACCATGCGTGTCTTTGGCAAGAAGAAGGCCGAGCCTACCTCGCTTGCCCGAGCATCTACATGCACATCCACATCTACAACATCCACGTGCACACTCTCCAAGGCACAGCATCGAGACCAAGACACAGCAGCAGCAGCACGGTATGAGAAGGAGGTAGCAGGTATGTTATATCAAGTCCAGTCATCGTTCGTGGAATGATATGCTGTGAGTGTAGGTAGGATAGGACTGATGAAGAGTGGTAGGGCCGGCGAGGGTGAATGCGATGCGACTTGCGATGTGATTGGTGGTGGTGGTGGTGGAGGATAGTGGATGAAGGAGGTGGAGAGAGTGGATGAAGTGAATGGAGCGAGTCGGTTGATGGATGGAGGGGGTGGATAGAATAGACAGGTGTATATGCAGGTCTTGGAATCGTACATATGCTGGAAACCATCATCCATCATCCACGCCCCACCTCCACCTCTCCACATCTCCACAGCAGTAGCATCAGCAGCGAAGAAGGCGGGGAAAGAGGAGGAGTAGTAGTAGTAATTAGTGCTAGTACAGTACAGTACAGTACAGTAATATTGAATATACAGGCCCTCACTGATAATAATAAAAAAAGAAGCCGAGAAGAAGTGCCGTGGACGGGCCAGTAATTACGGGCGTACTATATAGCTGATTACCAGGTATAATAGCTGATTACTGCGTATAGCTACTGCCAAGGTGCGTATAGCTAGGACTGGGGATAATTAGAGCTACTACAGACTGTACGTAGGGTACGAGAACGAGGCACAGCAGCCTGACTCGCTCACTGCGGGCTTGTCTCCATCATGGATAAGTACCTGTAGCACCTAATTACCGAGCATATCTGTGCAAAACGACGACGACGGTAGCTAGCTACTAATAAGCTAGTTAGCTATACACGAGACGGCATTATAATTGCTGGGTATGTATATAGCAGCAACAGCAGCAGCAGCCTGTGCGATCGCAGCCCTCACAGCCATCTCGACGCCCCTAGTGCCACTACGACTACTACTACTATTACTACCACCGCCGCTGCAGCAGCTGCTCAGCACAACAAGCATGTATCTCCGCACCAGCATCCCACTCCTAGCCAGCATCCCATTCGGCACAACAACAACAACAGCAGCAACAACAACGTCAGACTTCTCCGCAAGATGCACAGCACTCACCTCCACCATCGCCATCCCCGGCGCAACGGTGTGGTTCGCCGAGGTGGTAGCCGCAGGAACAAACATCAGCGTGCCCGAGTATGCAGAGTACGGGTGTGCAAGTGCGGCGTCAGAGTACAGTGTGCAGCGGGACATCTGCCGGGTTGCGATGCGGGTTGCGACGACGGAGCGGAGTGAGATTAGCATGGAGGCCTGGCTGCCGCGCGAGTGGAGCGGGCGCTTTCTGAGCACGGGGAATGGCGGGCTGGGCGGATGTATGTCAGGGGATGAAGAAGTGTGTGTATGTGTGTGTATGTGTGTGCTGATGAGAGAGAGACAGGCATCCAGTATTACGACGTGGCATATGCGGCGAGTCTGGGGTTTGCGGCGGTGGGAACAAACAATGTGAGTGAGTGAGAGGCGGGGGGGGCTATAGTCTCTACAAAGCACGTGCAGTGTATGACGGGATTGCATATAGGGACACAATGGCACGTCCGGCAAGCCATTCTACCAGAACGAGGAGGTGGTCAGGGACTTTGCCTATCGCGCGTGAGTACCTTCGATGTCTAGGGGTTCTCGAGACTGACATGCACAGGATGCACACGGGCGTGATCGTGGGAAAGGAGGTGACGGCGGGGCTGTACGGCAAGGCGCACAGCAAGTCCTACTACCTGGGCTGCTCAACCGGCGGACGTCAGGGGTTCAAGGCGGTGCAGGAGTATGCCGACGACTTTGACGGCGTCGTTGCAGGCGCTCCGGCCCTTGACTTTACCAACCTGATCAACTGGTCCGGCAGCTTCTACGGCAAGACGGGAGCGCCAAACTCGACGACGTTTCTGTCGACGGAGCAGCGCTTCCTGGTCAACGAGATGGTGCTGGCGCAG
This sequence comes from Pseudovirgaria hyperparasitica, assembly GCF_010093815.1. NCBI lineage: Eukaryota > Fungi > Ascomycota > Dothideomycetes > Acrospermales > Acrospermaceae > Pseudovirgaria > Pseudovirgaria hyperparasitica. The sequence goes on from NW_022985554.1 coordinate 53,329, forward strand.
TGCGACGCGCTGGACGGCAGCGTGGACGGGCTGATTGAGGATCCGTCGCTGTGCAATCCCCGACCTGAGGCACTCATCTGTAGTACCACCACCACCAGCAGCACAGACTGTCTGAGCAGCGCCCAAGTAGCCTCTGTCCGCGACCTCTTCTCGCCTCTCTACGGGCAGAACGGCAGTCTGCTCTACCCACGACTGGAGCCGGGAGCGGATGCGTTTGCGCCAGGCGGACTCGGCTTGATCGTCAACGGCAGCCCGTTCCCCTACACGGTGGACTGGTACCGCTACGTCGTCTACAACGACGCAACCTTTGACGCCGGCAAGCTGACAGCCGCCGACTACGCGGCATGCAACGCAAAGACGCCCTACATCTCGACGTGGAAGGGCGACCTGACTGCCTTCCAGCAGCGCGGCGGAAAGGTGCTGACCTATCACGGCACCGTCGACAGTCTCATCTCGCTCGACAACAGCGCGCGATACTACGAGCACGTGTCGCGCACGATGAGCCTGCCGTCCAGCGCGCTCGACCACTTTTACCGCTACTTTCGCATCTCCGGCATGGCGCACTGCAGCGGAGGCCCGGGGGCGTGGCAGATTGGAAACCAGGCGGTTGGCAACGCGACACTCGAGGCCGAGGGCAACGTTCTCATGGCCATGGTGCGGTGGGTGGAGGAGGGCGTGGGGCCAGAGACGGTTACGGGGACAAAGTTTGTGAATGATAGCAAGGTGCTCGGGGTTGAGTTTCGGCGGCGGCACTGCAGATATCCGCAGCGCAATGTGTTTCAGGGCGGAGATGCAAAGTCGGCGGACAGCTGGAGGTGCGTGTGAGGGTTCTTGTGGTATAGATAGATATATGTAGAAGTGAGGGTTGAGGGAGAATAGAGACGGTCACGTGGGTGCAAGTGTGTGCATGTGCATGCAGTGGTGAGTATGTGGCCAGGCAGATAGGGGGATTAATTGACGGCGGCTGGACGGGGCGGCATGATTGATGCATGGAACAAGCAAGTTGTGCATTGTGCATTGTGCATTGTGCAGGCCCAACTGCCAACAACAAGATTAATGAGGCGCCGTGGCTGCAGATGCTTGTGCTGCGTGCTGCATGCGAAGCGTCTAGTCTAGTAATTAATACTCTCTCTAATACCGTCTAGTCGCTGCACATGCTCTCTCTCTCCAATGGCGACGGGCCACATCCTGGATAGAACAAAGGAGAGAGAGCGAAAAAGCAGAGTGGCTAGCGAAGGGGTGGGTGGCTGGGAAGTGCTTGATTAATTAGTGTAAGGGGGGGGGGGGGGGGGGAGTGTGGTGGTTGACGTGCGCAGTGCTCAGTGCTCAGTGCTGGCCGGGTCAGCGGTACCTGAGTGAGTTGATGGCGCTGGCTACTGCTGCACCTCTCTCGCCATGTCAGCTTCTACCTTCGTAGTGGAGTGTAGTGCTATAATATAACAGCAAGCACAGTCATAGTAGCAATAACAACCACAACAGTAATTAATAGCAGTCATCCAAGTGCACACAACTGTAGATTCCACTGCTTGCAAGTCAGACCTCGGCAGACTGCCAGACGCGCCCGTGTCAGGCCTGCACGTGCGAGATGGATGGCGACGCGTCCCGGTCAACAACAACAACGAATTCCACGCCAGTCCCAAACAGGACCGTCAACAAACAAAAACCCGCCACCCTTGTCGCTCCACTGGGCCGATTATTTGAATTCATCCACTCCTGCCCACATCCCAATCACGTCCTTTTTCCTCTTCTTACCACCCACAACCCACAATCCTCGCAATCCCTACCTCTACTACCACTACTACTACTCACTCCACCATCCATCTGTTGCCAACGCATCTTCAATCAATCCCATCTTTCCTCCCTTTTTTAAAGCTGGCTGTCCATCTCCACTAGCTCTTCTTCTCTCTCCTCCATTCCCCTACCTTCTCATCAAGGAGCCAAGAAGTTCTTTCTTGTCTTCCTTTCGGATTGTTCTTGTAACGAACGGTTCGAGAGGCATTCAAGATCGAACCCCGCGACTCCCGTCAATCTGGACTTTGACGCCCGCGTCCCGATCCCCTTCAGTGTCTTCCCGTCCTCATACCGGAGTGACGCTGTCACTACACTGAAAGATTCAACCGTCAAGGTAGAGGGTAAGGTCGACCTACACCAGACGACTGCAGACGGACGGGAAGGTCACGAAGCTCACTATACCGCCGTCTCTGCTGCCTCTGCTGCCCACCCACCACCGCACAAAGACGACCACTACTTTGAAGAGACTGTCCACCACGTCGAGCGAGACCGCCACTCTGCTGCTGCTGCTGCTGCTGCTGCTGCTGCTGCTGCTGCTCCTCCAACGACAGAGCGCTTTGAAGAAGTCCACATTCACGAACAGCGTGAACGTCAACCCTCCTCGCACCACCGCTACGCTCACCACGTAGAGCTCACCAAGGAGCGCGACCAGTAAGTTGCAACTCACTCACTCCACTTCCAACTTTTTCCCAGCCTGTCTGCCCGCCTGCATGTCCCCCAAGCCTCACTCTGCACAAATCACACACGCACACACACCCCAGCCAAGCCAGGCCAGCCCCTTTCATTATTCTCACGCTAGCCACTCTGGCTTGTTTATCATTGTCCAGGCAACGCGTCTTCCTCTCACCGCGTTTTCTCTTTTTCCATCCTGGTCAAATAATCTTCCTTCCCTTTTGCCTGCTTGCTTGCTTGCTTGCTTGCTTACCCACTCATCCACTACTTGCCTCTCTTGCTAACATCTATTCTTCCTTTCCCCCTTCAGATACCGCGAACCCTACCGTCGATACACCGACGCCCAGATCCGCGTCGACAAGACCTCCTTTGATCGCGAGTACCCTGTTACCCACGGTCCCGCTACTCACTACGCCGGCTCCCAGCTCGACGTCACCGAACGCGAGTTCCGTCAACGCACCCGTCCCGTACAGGGTGAAGTTCGTGTAGACTCTGCTACCCGGACGACTGTTGACGCCCCCAAGAAGTACCGCCTTGATATGGGATATTACGACAACGAAGGTCATCACCACTCGTTTCGTCAAGGTCTCCACCGCGTCGCCGAACGTATCCGTCACCCCATTCACGCCTCCCACCGCGACCACCACCACCACTCCTCTCACCACGTCCCATCTGATCGTGAGGAAGTAGTCATCAAGGAATCCCACTCGGCCGCCTCTGCTCCTCGCGGCTCCGAGAAGCGTACCACCACCGTCTACACCCACGCTCCTGCTCCTGCTCCCGCTGCTGCTGCTCCTGCTCCAGCGTCTGCCCCTGCCCCCGTCGTCGTTCAAGCTCATCCCGTCGTCGTCGGAGCCTCTGCTTCTACCGCTTCAGCCATGGCTTCTGCAAACACCATCACCATCCCCTGCCACCACATCCGCATTGGCGACCTGGTCATCCTCCAGGGCCGCCCTTGCCAGGTCATCCGCATCACCACCTCGTCCCAGACCGGCCAGCACCGCTACCTCGGTGTCGATCTCTTCACCAAGCAGCTCCATGAAGAGTCGAGCTTCATCTCCAACCCGGCCCCCTCGGTCATTGTCCAGAACATGCTTGGTCCTGTCTTTAAGCAGTACCGTGTTCTTGACATTCGCGAGGACGGCTCCGTCGTTGCCATGACCGAGACTGGTGACATCAAGCAGGGTGTCCCCGTTCTGGACCAGAGCAACCTTCTCGCCCGCTTGACCGAGTCCTTTGACAATGGTCGTGGCAGCATTCGCGTGCTCGTCATCAACGACAATGGCAGCGAGCTCGCCGTCGACTACAAGGTCGTGCACGGCTCCCGTCTGTAGATGTGCTGCTTCGTATCGGTACCATTACCGGCGCTCGTGTCAATCTACACATACTGTATACATCAACACCAATGTGACATGAATGCATCTCGGAGTCGTTTCGTTTTGCCGCGTGGGCGTTTTTAATTTCTCATCACATGATCATGTCGACGAAGATGTTGCAACGGGCTTTGAATTTGGAAGGGTTGCCTTGCGTGCTAGGCCTGGAAAAGTGTCACTTTATAGTTGGATCGTGGATCATGGATCATGGAGGTCTTGGAGGAGGAGGAGGAGGAGGAGGAGGAGGAGGAGGAGGAGGACTAGTCGGATAGTATGGGATAGTTTATTATAACGATGCCGTCTCTTGGCCTGTCTGCTTGTCTGTCTGCGTGTCTGTCTGCTTGTCTGTCTACTTGTCTGTCTGCGTGTCTGTCTACCCGTCTGTGAATTGCAGTTCCGCTGTGCCGATGCAGTGTGCTCTTTGCGGCCTGCCCCACGTGGCTGTCGATTTGTTGTGTATGTCGTTGCACGCGAGTACGCGAACACGCGTCTGGATGCCGGATCGGGTTAGAGGTTGCTAGTGCCTGGGGCTGAAAGTCGATCAGCACTGCGCACTATTATAGGATAGATAGCTCGTCAAGTTTCTAGTAATTTATATCTGGTCTAGCCAGACAACAAAGAGTCCGGCGAGCGAAAAACCCTGGTTTACATACAGCTGGTTCCAACAACTACTGGAAATCCCTCACCCGTGCCCTGCTGACCAAGCCGAGTAGTAGCTCGCAACCCACGACCCGATGCAAGTGCCCTCGCGATGAACGGTTGACAAACATCGATAGCGCCATGGGGCCATATTCCCCTTCTTGCACGAAGTAAGGTCGGACGGATAATTATATAAAAGAGCATGAAAGTACTTACTGACTTGAAACCAGCAACCAATTCGCTTTTGTCCTTGTAAAGAGTAGTAGTATTTGGGACATCATCCATCCATTCACCCACCTACAAGCAAGCCATCCACCGCCCACCCAACGCTCCGCAATGCGCACACCTCGCCATGTCTTCACGGCGGCAGCCATGCTCCTGCTAGCCACGCTCGGCACCTCCACACCCGCCCAGCAGCAGCTCTTCCCCCGCGGCCCCTCCGCCGGCTGCGGCACGAAACACGCCTCCGGCCTGCACACCAACCTGCCCTTCCAGTCCGGCGGCCTGGACCGCACATACGCCGTCTACGTGCCGGAAAACTACAACGCCGACCCGTCCAAGCCGCGCAAGGTCGTCTTTGACTACCACGGCCGCAACGGGAGTGGCGAGGGGCAGTACAACAACTCGCAGTATGTTTCTCTGTCTTTCTTTCCCTTTCCCCCTTTTCCCCCCTTTCTCCCTTTTCTCCCACCCGTCTCCAGAACGCATGTCCACCACCACCACTAACAACCACGTCAGATACTTTGCCTACCCCACCGGCAACACCTACCTCGGCGTCTACCCGTCCGGCTACCCGGGTAAGAACGGCGAACCCGCCTGGCAAGGCGCCTCCTACGCCTACCCCTCCATCAACGACACCCAATTCACCACCTCCCTGCTCGCCCACATCGCGGCAAACTACTGCATCGACCTCTCCGCCGTCTACGCCTCGGGCAAGAGCAACGGCGGCGGCTTCGTCGACACCCTCGCCTGCTCCGACGCCGGCGACGCCTTTGCCGCCTTTGCCATGGCCGCCGCCGCACTCTACACCGACAACAGTCTGAACAGCTGCAAGGGCGAGAAGTCAGGCAAGCGCAAGCGTCGCGCCATCATGGAAGCCCACGGCGACGCTGACGGCACCGTCGCGCCCGGCGGCGGCATCGGCAACGGCGGCACCACGCCCAACATCACCACCTGGACCGGCTGGTGGGGTGTGCGCGACGGATGTGCGGTCGGTGACGCGGTGCCCGGGACGGATAACAAGGGGTACAACACGACGACGTATTCGTGCGGGGCCGGGCTGGACGGCGTGGTGAAGCAGTATTGGGTGTATGGCGAGGGGCATTGCTGGCCGTCGGCAAAGGGGAATACGACGGATGGGACGCGCGGGTATTGTGGCGTGCATGTCTTGAATTATACGCCTGAGGTTATTGGCTTTTTTGAGCGGTGGACGCTGGCGAATGCGCCGGGGAATTGAACTCGTTGCGGTGGGAGGTAGGACTTTCAGGGGCTTCATGTTGCATAGTGAGTGGATGAGTATGGCTGTTTACTCCTTCCTGCTACTATCTATGCTTGACCTCGAATGTATCACGGCAGGAGCTCAGCCCTATCCTGTGCAAACGGAAGGTACATCAATGCCTAGATACACGGCCTGCTTCAATCAGCATGTCCATGTCTTACACCATCACTAGCCATCATCCCCCAAAATGCCCTGTCCATAGTCAATATACATTACCCCAGCCCATCCACTCGTTCACCACACACCACCATCACTATCACCACCACACCGCTCCTCCAAGCCCCCAACCAAATGTCACGGAACGCAAAACCCGCATCCACAGACCTCCCCCTGCTCAACCCCGACCCACCCCTCCTCACCATCGCCAACATCCTCGACAAACACGGCTTCCCCACAAAATCAGTCCACGACAACTTCTCAGACAACCTCCTCCTCCCCAACACCACCAGCCCAACATCCGCGCCCGGCTTCGCAATCCTCCGGGGCTCAAGCCCGCTCCTCCGCCCCCCGCGCCCGACGCACCACCGCCTCATCTACGCCAGTATCCCCAGAGACATGCCGGACCTCGCCGAATCCAGCCGTGCCTTCTGTAATCCCCCTCGTCCGGTTCGGCATTTGATCGCCGTCTACGAGCAGACGGATGCGACGCTGTGGCTGCGCGATGCCGCGTTCTGCTTCCTAGGGTACTACGTCATTGTTAGCTTTCGTCGCACCATCAGGCAGCGTTTTTTGACTGGCTGGGTGCGCAAGGGAGGGTCGAGCTGGGGGGAGTTGCATAGGGGGCGTGGTGGGCGGTATGCTAGGGTTTTGCTGGAGAGGGTGCGCGAGCCGGTGCGCGCTGTGGTGTCGGCGTCGTCATTGTCATCATCGTCACCGGCAGGGGCGACGGCACGGAAAGATGAGGATGGTGCTGCTACTGTGCCTGACGACTATGAAGCCTCCACGCCTGACCACGACGCCGAGCCACAGCCCTCGCTTGACATGTCCGGCGAATTCAGAGAAGGCGTGATGGCGTTTGCGGCCATGATGGAGGTCTTCCTACCCTTTACCGACGGCGTGGTCCAGCTGAGCAGATTCATGCAGGAGGCGAGGCGGAAGCGGAAGTGTAGCAAAGCAGTAGATTGCACGAGGAGTGCTGCTCGGCTGCCGGATGCTGTATCCACGGGCTCGGAGGAGAGGGAGGTGCCAGGGGTATCGAAGATCCTCTTGGGGACGATAGAGCTGCCAGGGGGACGAGTATCGAGGGTATTCTTTCGCTCGGAAGACCTGGCGGAGGTATCGAGGATGCTTATCGGGACGGGGGAGCGGTTGGGGGTATCGGGGGTCCTCGAGCTACCAGAGGCATCGGCGCTCATGAATGCAACCAAGACGGCGCTCTCACATAATACGCATTCTGCACCCCGGTGTCCTTGCACGTGCGCGACTGTGCAGGACGCCTCGGATAGCGATGAGCCGCTACTGCTGCGAAGACAAAGGAAGGATAAACAGAGAGCTCGTCGATAGCTGGATAGCTAGTCTTGTAGTACGTAAGGTATACATGTATATATACATAGAATCATACTCAAACCACCATCACCACCACAACCACCATCTCACCCCTGACCCCTAACCCAGTGAAGCCCCCTACAACCTGCTCACAAGCTTATTCCCCTTGGCCACAAGCGACGCCTCAAACTCCTCCTTCGTCGACGCATTCCACTTGGCATCGTGCTTGCCCAGCCGCGCCTCCTTGCCCGGAAAGGCAATATACAGCACATCCCGCTCGCCATGCCCGTTGTCCCCACTAACCGAGTCGTCGCCAAAACACAGCTGCGCCATCGACAGCGAGGCCTCGCCCGTGACTACGCCGCCGTTGACGTCGCCCCAGATACCGTAGATCTAGCATCACACACTCCTGTCAGCCACACACATCCCAAGCACACAACCCAACCCAACCCAACCCAACAACAACACAAGAAAAAAGAAAAACTCACCAGCTTCCCCCCACAAACAACAGCAACAACACTCAACGGCTCCACCCCATGACTCTGCGGACTAAACTCCATCCCCTCCGCCCCGGAATTCCCAAACACCACATACGGATGCACATGCGCGTCCAGATCCGCGATCCCGTACTGCGCCACCGTATCCTTGAACGCCGTCTCGCTCTGCTGGCTCCCGTCGTTGCTGCACCGGCCCTCGGTCGAGTGTTGGCCGTCGCAGTCGATGTCCATGTCTGCGTAGCCTCCGCTTTTGCTGGTACTGCTGCTGCTGCTGCTGCTGCTGCTGCTGCTCTTGAGATACATTACGTTTGCGGTCGTGTCGTGGCAGTATGTTACGCTGGGGCTGGAGCCGCCGTAGGAGGAGTCGCCGAGTCCGACTTTGAAGTTTGCGGACATGCGGTTTGAGGGCTTGCAAGGGCCGGATTTGTGGGTGTCGTAGAAGGCTTTTACGTTAGCCGGGAGGCGGATTGCTAGGGTGGTGGTGGTGGTGAGGGTGAGGGTTAGGAGGGTTAGGAGGGTTTGGGGGTGCATTTTTGGTTTTGGGGGTTGGTGAAGGAGTGTGTGGGTGAGTGTGCGGATGGATGGGTTGGATGGATGGGTTGGATGGATGGATGGAAGAGTGAAAGAGTGAATGAGTGTATGTGTAGAGAATGTGGTACCTGTCCGCTTTGCCTTCTAGGACTCGAGCTACGGCGCTTTTGACATATATATATATACACAGGTACACTCACGACTCACGCACACACACACATAAAGCGGGGCCGTCACGTTTACGTTTCGTTTCGTCTTCTTCATCTTCATTTTTCTTTCCCACGCAGGCCAGCTGGTTTCCGAATCGTTTCGAGAACGTGGGCTTCCCTCATCAATTACCCGCTTTGTTCGTCTGTCTCGGCCTGTTTCCCCACACATCACACCCGCACATCCCAGCCTTGGGAGGATTAAAGCTTATAAGAGGAAAGAAATACGGGTGGTGGTATGTCACTGGTTTTGTAGGATGATGGATGGCTAGGATGGCGGTGTTAGTTGGCCTTGCTTGAGCCACTGCTTGATACTGGACACTGGAAAGACGGCGTCTATGCTTGGTTGTGGACAATTTTTCCTTGGCAAAGGGCATGTGCTGTGCATGAACGCTGGTATGGGCGTAACTTTGTTTTCTGTTGTGTCGTTGGGAGATGTACACACACACACACGCACACACACAGTTTGGTTCTTGCTGAATCGCGGCTGTAGGAGAGTGGTGGGGAACTAATTAAACAGAGGCAGAGTCTCTCACAATACAGTATACAATTACCCACGCCACACTCCTACACCTATAGTGTCGGCCATCTCTTTGATTTTTAGATGGACGTAATGGTAATGCTAGGAAACCCCGGGCGCTAGTGAGTGTAATGTCTACCGTCTGGTCTTGGCGGCCATGTAAACACAAGTCTATAGCCCTGCCCTCACGCTCCCCCCTCTCCTCCTGCCCCTCCTCCCCAGGGGCTATAACCATCCCGATGCCCTCAGCCAACATTCCCGACAACAACTGTATCACCTCTACAAACCGACCGTGATCCGGGAAAGACGATGCTCAATCCATCATCCGAGCGTCTGCACGCGCGCCCCGCCCAACCACGTTTCAACACGATTCGTCTCCGCGACTAACCGCAATAGGCAAGTATAATACATCAACGTGAAACGGTGCGCCAACAGGGTGCTGCTATTGTTCAACCCTGGATCCCCCGGGCGGACATGAGCGGCGGGCGCTTCACCATTGTTTCGTTTGCCAGGACGTCCCGGATGTGTGAAATAAGCAGGAGCGGCGGGATCCAGCAGGATGCTGTTTGTGATCTGAGGCTTGGCTTGGTGTGATCGCAGGCGTATCTGCTCGTGTGGCACCCTCATAAATTCTGCTGCGGGAGGCGTTGCCGTTGGGCCTCCCGGCTTGGCCTGGCCTGGCTTGATGGAAGCTCTTATCGTCAAGCCGCTGATGCCATGATACATTGTCCAACCGACGACGGCCTCGATGACATCCACTGATGGCCGTTTTGACCGGAACGTGTCTCCCTTGCCAGATGTCCAAGCACCTGGATGTACGGCCAGGAGCAACCCCAGGAGGTCAAGGTCCGCAGAATTCGCTCTCCTCTCTCCGCAATCCGGATTGGACCTGTGGGCTCGCTTAGGTCGCCAACTCCAGTAAGGAATGCACGCATCGACTTCCCGTGCTTGACAAACGACTGCACGAGCTCGTCGTCCGACGGTCGGTCTAGGTTGATGACGACTGGTCGTCCAGAGTCGGTATCAGACGACGAGTCGTCGCCGTTGGTCTCGGTACCCTGAGGCCATTGGAAAGTCGAGTACGACCAGAGCACCAGAGACGCTAGAAATATCGCGGCTGGCTCGTAGAAGCCGGCCGCCGAATATCTGCCAACGTGCCAGAACAATACTCCAGCATGTATCATGGCCAGTCTGGCCTTATACTGGTCATGTTGCAGCCACTTGTGGATCTCCCGGCGTGTCTTCGCCTCGTCTGTTGCACTGCTGAAAGGCTGCAGACCTGCCCGGTGGAACGCAAGCTTCGAGATGCTCTCGTAGGGAGTCAGCAGCACGATTCGCGCCAGGTGGAGATGCAGAACCGTGGGATGTTCCATGCCCGACGCAGCCCCAATGACGCTGTTTGCACTCCAATGGAGGACATCTAGACAGTCGCATGCCGCGTTTCTCCAAGCCCCGAAAAGGGGTATCCCGGGCAGCCATCTTTCTGTACCGGACGGCGAATCTTGCATCCCATCTTGGCCGGAGAACGGAACGTAATGTGACAATGGCTGACGCACGTATCTTTCAACATCCCATGTTCTCTGAAAAACTGCATGGATGAGTAACACTCGGCTGAACTCTCCTGCGGTCGGGTGAATGTACTTTTTGACATAGAGCGCTTCTGACGCTGCCACTAGAGTGGGCATTGGTGTCGACATCTTGTAAAGTTCTGACCATTCTGTAGCGGACTTTGCTTCAAAAACAACTTCTTGACATGGCATCGCCACCGTCGCATGCTCAAGGGAGAGCAAGGGAGTCATGTCGAACTGGTATGCGAGCATTGCGTCAACCAGCCAAATCCCATAGCCCGTACGTCTCAAGGATTCTCGATGAGCCCACCGAGTCCAGAAACTTGGGTTGGCCTGGAGCTCAGAATTGTCTTCAGACGACGTCCAGGTCTCCTTACAGAAATCACATAACACTGACCGTTCCTTCTTTGCTTCTCGTACAAAGCGTTTATTGCCAGAATACATCATGCATACGTGACCAAGAAGCCGTGCCTGTGTGAGCTCTAGCTCCTGAGGTGCGCAGCGATAGTAGAGATCTGGGTTTGACAACAGCAGGAGGCATCTTCGGAGAAATTCTTGGAATGAGATGGCCAGGGGACGCAGGTCCGAATTGGACGAAAACTGGGCTCCTGCTGTAGCTAATGCTAAGGGCAGGATCCAATGCGTATGGGACAATTGCATAGTCGGTACATGGAGGATGGGCATCAAAGGATTAAAATGGTCAAAATATTGGTCGATCAGATAGTTGATGAGCTCCCGTGACGGCAGAATCTCGCTCTCAAATCGACTTTGGAACCAGCTGGACACACATGTGTCTTGGTAGCTCTGGCATAGTTGCATGTACATGTCATCGTTGATGAACGACTTCGCGGTGATTGGTGCAGGCATGTCTGGGAGCGCATAACGTTGATGGTCCTCGTTGAAGATATCAGCGGGCGGTGTATGCGATTCGTCCACGGTCAGTCTTCGTCTTTTCACACGGGATTGTCTGCTGCCACTGCCTTCGACATAGTATCGAGCCGTGCGATCGTTGATGACCAAACTTGTGCTACCCACCGGAGTTCCCGAATCAAAGACAGACGTGTCGACATTGGGTGAAGCCGTTACATTCGGACTTTGCAGATTATTGGGCGAGAGATAAAATTGGGCGCTCATGGTGGATGGTGCCACTGCCATTGGCGGCAGCGTAAAGTCCAAGTTCATTTGGTTGCTGTGAGCACCCTGACCTACATCCATCCAGCTGATCAGGTTTGGTGGAGACATATCGACCGGTTGTGAATCATGACTTTGAGCGTCGCGATGTTGGTCGTTTTCGCCAGACTCGCATTGGGCCTCATTCAAAGACCCTGGAGAAGCATAGTTGCAATCCAACGCCTTTCCATCGCATCTGCGACAAGGATGCTCTCCAGTACATTTCGTCTTGGCAGCAACGCAGTGAACGCAGGCTTTTGGCACCTTGACGCCTCCCTGGCGCTGTGGGTCTTGATGGGTCAGGCTGTGTCGCTTCAAGGAGTCCAGTCGAGCAAAGCTTTTGTTGCATATAACGCATTGATGGGAGTGATCGCCTTGCACATGGCTTTGCTCATGCCGACGAAGGTGTGTTAGTCGCCCAAAAGCTTTGTCGCATTGCGCACAACCATAAGGCCGGTCGCGCTCTCGTGAAGGCTCTGAAGTGACAGAGCCCTCATCCATCGTGGGCCCATGCGTCGTGTCGTGATAGATCACGACGCGCAGTCTGCTCGACGACTCGATGTATCAGAGACAAACTTGTGGAGAAAGTTTGCGGGGGATGCGGGAATTGCTGCCGATAATCCGGGGTGCAGGTGAAGCTGCAGCAGGAGTCCTGGGTAGGTAATTAAGTCAATAATGCTGGCGTCATGGTCCGGGCTTCACGTGCGCTAGTCAGTATTCACGCCTGAGGCTGCTAGAAGTGACTTGATTGCATCAATACCAATATCAGTATCGATGTGGGTGCCCTCGTCGAGGCATTGATCCCCATCATTGCATTCCCACAGATGACTATCCAATTCGAACAAGAGTTTTCACCTCTATCCTATTGTCCCTTTCTGCATTTTCGACTTTCAACTCGCGACTAATAACAGAAGTAGCTTCAGCATCACAGCTACTGTACCCTCCCACGCCTAGGACTTGCGCCTCCAGTGTGGCTTCTTTTCAAGGTTGTAATGCCTCTTGTATCCGACCTTCACAGGCCTTCCCTTGATCTGCGCCTCCCACGCCTGCTGGAGTTGTTCCCATATAAACTTGTGGCCTCTGTGGGCATCTTCCTTGCGGTACACATGGTCGAATTCGCGCATATCCTCCTCCCAGTCCCACTTGCTGTAGTACTCTGAGCATGGCGTGATAAGGTGTGAGCAGGCTGTAAACATGCCTAGGCCCTTCTGCAAACTGACAGCATGAGCGCCATTGGCAAAGAAGTGCGGAAGAAAGTGTACATAGATCTGCGGAGCGGGACTGCGTATAGCGACGTCTTTACCCGGGAGTGGAGGATGTTTGATCTTTTCGGTGGCAGAAACGGCGAGAAATTTGGCAATGACCGGATGATCGTGCTGATAGCTGGACCAGTAGTAGATGTGCTGGTCAAATTCTTCGTACGGAACCAAGGGTGCATATTTTGGTGTTGTTTTTGGTAGACTGTTTGGTTGGGACTTTTGGAGAGACTCGTGTGAGACCTTGAGTTTGACAATCTTGCCTTTAGTAACGTCGAAATCGATGTGCCTTATGCACTTGGGCTCCGGTTTGACCTTATCACAGTCGGGGCTTTCGCGCTTCAGCCGCGGAACGATTTGTTGTGTGGAGATCGGCTCGGATTCTGAGCTCTCAACGCCAGCGAGCTTCGCTCGCGTGACATTGGCCAGAATAGAGCTGCCCTCCTCGTCAAAATTCGGAATTCCGGCGTCCTGAGTTGCCATGGAGATGATGGGATGGGACCGAAAGAACGGATGTCTTTCTGTTCAAAAGCGAGACGGTAGTAGAGAATTTGGACGGAGTTTATGTGTAGATCTGTGCTCTAGCTCTTCACTGTAGAGTGACAACAGGAACCAGTTCACCACCGTCCTCACAGAGCCTTCACTGGGTCTTGTCTGGGCTTAAGCTTTGTTGTGCATTGTTCGCCGCGAGCGTGAACATAACAGCTCCATTGAGAAAACAATGTCTGCGTCACGTCTACCTGTAGCTCACCACAGCCCGCGCTTTTTCTACTGTCCATGATATTGACCAGTTACAGCCAGAATGTCCTGGATATGCAGCGGCAATGCTGCGTCATAGTAAAGAGAAACCTCGCAATCGTCTCATTCCACTTCAACCAGGCTGTTAGTTATGGGACCCATCCGCGAGAAGGGCCACCAGCAATAGATGACCTTGCCTTCAATGAGTGCCAACGGTATGGGACCAAACAGTCGAGAATCGAGTGAAAACGCCAGATTGTCGCCGGCTACGAAACAATGGCCTGGAGGCACCTATTGGGATTCAGTCGATGGTCCGGTGGTAGACATGTAAGCTCCACGCACCTGTATCATTGCATCGCTGGGGCCATCTGGGGAGTTTAGCATGACAAAGTCGCCAGGCATACCGATGACCCTCTTTAGTGCGCCGTTGCGATATTTGACCGGGTGCTTGAACGTCACGACATCGCCAACCTTCACACCGTAGCCTTGTCTGTATCTTTTGGAGACTATGACACCGTCACCTTTGAAATACAGCGTTGGAATCATGCTTGCACCCCATGGGTTACAGGGTGAGTAGCAGTAGGTAGTGAAGAAGTGACTGAACAGGAGAAGGTTCGTGGTGGTGATACAGAGACCAAATGTTGTCCGACGACCATCAGATCTGCGTAGAGGGGGAACAGAGAATCTGAAGCGCTTTAGGAAAGACATTATGAAGACGGTCGATAGATGTGAAGGATCTGAAGACCTAGAGTATCACATTGATCGAGCTTTGCAAACGTTCGAGCACGCCGAGACCGAGATTCTCCCTGCTCCCATACTGCTCCCTACAAACTGATAACTCTACAATCAAGAGAACGACGGACGTGAAGCTACAGCACAGCAGAGCTCCAGAGCATGTCTATCAACGATACCCACAGCCTATCGCAGCCTCCAACATGAGCAACGATCCCCAGCTCCAGGAAAAATTGGCAGACGCTGTAAGAGGTTCTTCCGAACCACCACACACCCCGAAATCCCAATACTGACCCTGTTTCAACAGACCTCATAACCACCTACCATGAACTCAACCCAGACACCATCGACGAGCTGGTCGAAGAGCCGAGCCCACTAGAGTTCATGCGCTATGTCGCGCGCAACCGACCCTTTGTGATCCGCCGCGGCGCACAGGACTGGCCTGCATGCAAGAAATGGAACGCTCAATACCTGCGCGCCGCCATGGGTGAGCAGGAAGTAAACGTATCCTGTACACCACACGGGTGCGTCACCACAAGACAACTCTCTCCCCTCGAATCCTACCACGAGAGGTCTTCACTTGGAAGCAGCACGTCTTGTTAACACAGACCCCCAACACACAGCAACGCAGACGCCCCTCTCCACGACCCATCCTCCTCAGATGATCCCCTCTTCGTCAAACCCCACGAATACATCTCGCCCTTCTCGCGCGCAATCGCGGACATAACCGCACAATCGCACGCTCCCCAGTCCGCCTCATCCTCCACACATTTGACCCGCTACCTACAAACGCAGAACAACAACCTCCCCAACGAATATGCGGCGCTAGCACCCGACATTCCAGCCTCAATCCCATTCGCGCACATCGCCCTCTCCAACCCGCCCGACGCGGTCAATTTCTGGCTCGGCAACGCACACAGCGTGACGGCGCTGCACAAGGACAACTACGAGAACATATACGTCCAGGTCGTGGGTACAAAGTCGTTTGTGCTGCTGCCGCCTGTTGATGCGCCGTGTGTGAATGAGCGTGATTTGCCTGCTGCTACGTATACACCGTCTCCAGGAGCACCGTCAGAAACCCCCACTGCCCTCACACCCACCCTCGATAGCCCACCATCGACAGTCCCAACAGCAACGTGGGACCCAGACACACCGACAGAGTACACAACACGCTTCTCGCACCTTGCACGGCCGATGCGCGTGCGACTTGCGCCCGGGGACATACTATATCTGCCCGCGCTGTGGTACCATAAAGTCAGCCAGGAGTGTTCGGGTGAAGGGATCTGTGTGGCGGTAAATTACTGGTATGATATGGAGTTTGCGGGTGGGTTTTGGAGTATGTGTGGATTTGTGCGTGGATTCGTGAAGTCTTTAGGATGAGAGAGGAGTGGATGATGGAGTGGCAGGGAAGGAAGGAAAGATGGGGTAGTACTGGCAGTGATATGTACGCATATCGGAGATGATGAATGAGATAACAGATGAAGAGTTCTGTGAACGCGAAAAGTTTAAAAAAAAGTCTTGCGAGTCCACCTGCCCGTGTCCTGAAGGTGTCAGGCATGCGGTGTCTGGATCTATATCTAGGGTATCGTTACACCTCGCGTCCAGATTCAAGTGCCATACCCGGCTCAAACGCCATCCCAATGCAGTACCTCCTTTTTCCACCTCTCTACTTCTTATACCTGATCTTGACACCGGCCCCAGTCACACTCGCCCACACACTCTCCCCAACCCGGGTCGGCAACTTTCGCCCTTTAAGCCTCTGATCCACCAACCATAGGCCCACCACAAACTCTTCTTTCGTCAACCTGCCAACTTTTCTTGAATCTACCAGATCCCACACCTCTTCAAGCACGTGGTCCTGCAGCCGACTTCTGGCCCAAATGTCCCTGACCACGAGATCCAGGACGTCTGCCGATTCATCCCCAAAGCGTTTATGCGGCTCGATGGTCGCGGGACTGATAAGCAACCCTTTGTTGGCCGCCCATACACCTTCGTAGCGCTTGCGCTCGTGTATTGTAATGGCATCGCGCCAGCGCTTGCGCGCACCTTCGTGGTGCTTGTTTGGGTGTTTGCGCCGAAACATTCCCTTGCGCTTGTGATGATTATCGTCAGAGCTGGATTCCGAGCTCTCATCTTTGCGCATGGTCTGGCGCAGCTTTCCAGGTTGCTTGATGGGACTTGGCGTCCGCGACTTGTGACCAAAGAAGGTGTGGTGCATGTGGCCTGGCCTTTCGTGGCGACGGGGTAGAGGAGGTGCGGCGGCCCGGGCCGGGGAGATTTGGCGGGAGGGATTCTTCGATGATGCGAGGGCGGCGCCAACGATCGCGTTGGCGAGAGAGTCGCCGGTCATGTGGGCCGTGATACGTTGGAGATTTTCGCGGCCATAGGCAGAGTTTGGAACGGACGTTGGTCGCATGTATGGCTCGGCTGTCATTTGGCGCTGAAGGGAATTTTGTCTGTTCAATCTATGTGGCATGAGTTTCGATGGACTGACGGACGTTGCTGTCCCTAGAGCGGTTTGTGACCGTCGTACCCTCCGCGGTGGACGAGGTTCTGGTTTTGACTTTGGTACGTGCGTTTCCTGGACCTCGTCGACAGTCTCGGCGGCAGAAGCGTAAGATGAGACAGGCGATATCTGCTCCCCTCCATCTGTGGCAGGTCGAAGTGCTGATATATTTATTGGATTGGATTGGGGGACGTGGCGCGTCGGTAGTACCTTTTTCTGCGAAGCTGCCTGTTTCTCACTGTTCATACTCTTTATCGACGACAGCCGCTGCGGCTTAGGGGCCGGGGCCGGGGCTGAACTACCCGTCATTGACTGGTTGACTTCTTTAGCTGCCTCGCGAACGCTCCTCTCATCTTCCACCTTCTTGATGGAGAATGTCCTTCGTGGAGTTGGCGAGAGTATCACTGGTTGAGGAACGGTGTTTTCCTCCGTACCTGGCGTATCAGACTTGGAACCATCAGAACCATTAGTCGATCTAGCTTGCTCGAACATTTTCACTAGCGCAGATGTTGGAGGTATAGATGTCTCGTCGGTGGGTTTCTCTTGTGGAGGCGGCGGCAAGGTGATGCTGCCTTGTGATGCGATTTCCTGCTGTCTGATGACATCGGAAGAACTCTTATGCGCTGCTGCCTTCTGTGCAGCGCTATGTGCGCCACGCATTGTATCCCTCATATCTTCGCCCGCACGGTGTGTCTGACTAGGTTTCTGTTGTAGCTTATGAACCATAGGAGTATGTCTGGCTGCTGCCAGCGTGGCCGCAATATTGGAAGGAGAAATGGTCCTACTGGCTGCCGGATCGACCGGGAGGTGTAGCATATCTGTTGACGAAGGATTTCGGGGTTGCCATCGCGACGGAGAGGGGCTTGCGGTTGAATGTCTTGTGCTGCTTCCTGTACTCTGTCGTGACAATGATCCCACGAATGAAGGGTTGTATGTAGGCGAGCTCTGTTGCGAACCGGCTTTTGTAGCAGCTATGAGTGCTCCATGGGCCCCCGCATAGTTCGGAAAGGTTGGCTTTGGTTTCAGTGGTGGCTTTGCAAAGGCCGTGGAGGCACCCTTTAGAGCAGCGCCAGGCGTGTTATGGGGGACTGTAGACCTTGAAGGGGACGTAGTCGTTGATGACGGCACACTGCTGATGCTCGTCATGAAGTCATTTGGTGGATGGGCGTCGGTAGGACAGAGGCAGCTTGACTATGAGCCTATTGGCTTATGAGCTTGTGGGCTTATGAGCTTATTGCATTGACCTTTCTGTGTTGTGTTGCCGTATCTGTGAAGCGATACAGGTGTAGAGGGCGTAATCTACGCAAAGCGAGTGGATTGGAAGTGAGGTAAAGAGCGTGTGATCGAGTGGAATGTCGAAGTTAGCCCTGACCCTGAAGGTTACCTATATTACATGCATGCATGCAGGTCCACGGGTGGGCGACAAGACGTAAGCAGCTGCGCATTCAGGGAGGCTTGACCTTTGTCTCGTGGCTCGTCTCGCCCAGCTGATGAATGGATGCCTGAGGTTGGCACCAAGTCCCCTAGCGTGATCCACCCAGGCAGGTAATTAATAGTAATTATAATTAGGTGTTGGTCATTGTCATCACATCATCCATGAGCGAATGTATGAACATTTTACGGCCCTAGACGAATCGTTCATATATAGTTGCAATCTAACCTATCAACCGTTCCTCCGTACGTACTACTCAAAGCCCAAACACACTTAAGCCGGCTTCCCCTGCTTAATCAGCGTGCTCAGCGTCTCATTCTTCAGCGTATACGCCGCGAATTCTGGATACTTTGCAACCAGAAGATCGCTGACTAGCCTCGCAAACACCACGCCGCCATGTGCGTTTAGATGCGTGTTATCCGTCGCGTTTAGGTTGTATGCGTGCGCCGCGTCCGGACCTAGCGCGTTGACATATGCCGTCGAGGCCTTGTTCAGATCGATCCAGCGGGCGCCCGTGTTGCTGGCGGCGATCTTGGTACGGTTGACAACGTTTGCGAGGTCTTCGATTACTGCTGGTGGGGTGGCAGATGTGAATGTGCGGCGCGTGAGAGATGTTACGAGGATCTGTTTGTGTCAGTGCGCTGTCCGTACGAGTATCATCAACGCTGTAGTTTGCTAGAGGATACACGTACTGGGGTGGCTCCTGCTGAGACAACTTCCTTCACAAATGTTTCAAGGTTTGTCTGGAACTGGTCGAGTGTGACGCCCGAGGTTGACTTCTGGTCGTTGTGGCCGAACTGGATGGTCACGTAGACTTGGTAGCTGGCCTTCTGGCTTTTGATACTGGACAGGACGTTCGCCCAGTCGCCGCCGGCGCGGAAGGAAGCTGTCGTAGCGCCCTGGACACGGTGTCAGTGCTGGACAGTAGGAAAAGAGACACTAGAGGCCCCGTGGAAGTACGCACGCTATGCCCATAATTCTTCCCAGCGGCTCCGTTGGAAAGCGTAGTGCTGAGGAAGCCATCGCCCCAGCCTCCCTTTGGTGCTGTGGTAGAGTCTCCTGCTAGCAACCAGTACGGTGGTAGTGCTCGTGCCTGCAAACTGTCTCGCGGACGAGCAGTAACCACAGAAGATGCAGCAAGCAGAGAAGAGAGGATGGAAGTAAAAGAAAGCATTTTGTTTTCTTGTCAAAGGAGTTATAGGTATGATTAGTGTCTCTACGCTTGCGCGCCGTCTTTCTTTATACCAAGCATCTGTTACGGGATAGGCATGGGCAAGAGCAGGTTCCTTTGTCTGTGACGGCCATCATATTCCGGGGAGGACGATCCGTCTTCCATCTAGCCCAGACGACCGACAGTGCTTCGAGATGGATACGAGGTAAAAAGCATCGTTAGTTCATTAACCCGAAACTCCGACTCTACTTCTGCACTATGTGTATATTAACATACGCACGGCGGAGGAATTTCGGTCGAAAGGAACGAAGCGATTAACAGCTGATACACATTTGTGAACAAGATGCAGCCCGACTTGGGTGCGATCTTGTCTATGCAAGTATCCGTGTGCTATATCATCCAGGGGTATCATTGCGGGGTAAACCGTTCCTCGTCCAACAGCGTCTTCTCTGTCCAACATTCCTGAATCCATTCCGTAGTGACCATACGGGGTACTTTCGTCTTGTGAGATATTTGCGACCGAATGTCTTTGAGCCGTGATCGGTCCTTGCCGATCACCACATGAGTGATGTTGCAGTCGTCAAGATCGCCGCAAGTTCGTCCGCTACCGAATCTTACAATGTTCGTAGCGAGAAACATGCTTAATTTGTCCTCCTTCCCGGTGCTACAGACGTCTTCATCTTCCATAACTGTATCACTCGAGCCGTTGTCGAAGTAGACCACAACGCCACGAAATACGCACCCTGGCAAGCCACCCATGTCGATCTCATCGCCTTCCGCGTCATCAACATCCATGACTTCGTCGTCATCATCCTCTTCCTCCATCTTCGGCATTACTCTGAACAATTCTTTGAGACCGTCAGGTGTCAGATCTCGCGCATAGCTATCACCATACTTGTCAATATTATTGTCGGCTGAAAGCTGGTCCTCTTCGATGCCGAACAATAAATGGCTAGGCTCATAGGGCAGGAGATATTTCGGCCGACTAGCATCAGCATTGCTTTGGGCGATGCAGTCAAATAACCATAATGGGCGTACGACAGACCGATCCTGTCGCTTTTCGATAGCTGCTACAGCCAAGGGTCGTCTATCAGCAATGCATATGATCTTCTCGTCTCTGGCATTCGCAATTATATTGCCGCCATTTGACTTGATCAGCTGCTCGAGCTCAGCCTTGTTCCTCTTTTGTGGTTTCAGAGCCTCAGTGAGAACGTGGAACGTCATGCCCTCGAAAACTCTGGTCTGTGGACCTGCGTATGGTGTTTCTACTCTCTCGTTGGTACCGGCAACAATTAAAGGTCTTTTCCTGGAGCGTGTCGATCGTTGCTTCCTGTTGGCCATCAGTTCAAATTTCTTTTCTTGTTGTTCCTGTTCCGCATTGTGCTTCAAGTCCAGAAAGCCTTGGTACGTGAGAGCAGATTCCCAATCCTTGTCCAGTCGTAACTTCTTGAAGCGGGGAAACCTGAGCGTGAACTGTGTTCGGAATTGATCCGTAGGCGTGACGGATGCTGCTTTAACGGAAACCACGAGAGAGTCTCGGGGGTTGATGTAGACGTCGGGCCTCTCATATTGTTTATCCAGGCCTCCAAGCTCGATGAGATGTTTTGGTGGCTTCTTGGGATCCCATGTGACCCATTTACCCTCGGTTCGTTCACGAATCTCTGCGTAATCCTGCGCCGCGAAGCCACCTCCAACCTTGAAGAAAGAGTGAAAAACTTGTGTCGATAATGACTTTGGGCCACTATCAAATCGAAGTCCACACAAGAAGCTCGAGAGATTACCGCCTCGATGACCGGAACCATAATAGCCACCGATGACCACGCAATCAAGTTCTTCTCCAAACTCTGACATGTACTCAGGCTTGACCTTGACCCAGTCATCATTACGGCTATTCAGGCGATAGATAGACCGAGGATTCTTAATCACCAATCCTTCAGAGGAATCGGCCACAACCTTGCGAAGCTCTGTTTCGATTTCTTTTTTCGAGCTGGCTTGTTGGTAAGGATGAATTTCGAGGCGGTCTGGGACATTTTCAATACTTGATTCGAGGGCCCGTCTCCGATCGCGCAATGTATATTTGGTCAGCGGGGTATCGTTCAAGAATAGGCAGTCAAACACACGAAACACCGGTCGGTTCGTAAGGCCGTATGGGTTCTTTTGCTCGGACAATGCAGCGGTTTTCAAGGTACCAAATGGCACTATAGCTTTTTGCTCCATACTCCATGTGATCATCTCGCCGTCCAGGATAATATTACGTACCCCGTCCTTGAAGGCTTTCCTGAGGTGCCTGGTCAAGGCGCTATTCTCATCCTGAAGTCCATTGCCATACAGATAAGTATAGTCCTTCGCCTTCCTTGACCAAAAGTTGAACCGCACACCACCAGCAACAGATTCATCTTGAACCATGTGAAGCTGCATGCGCTCACCGTCTAGCTTTTCTTCGATCCAGAAAACGTTGTCATCTTCCGTAAGATGCATTTTGGACAAGACCTTGTCGAATGTGTGCTCTTGGAATTGTGCTAGCTGGGGTTGAAAGCATTGCATTAATGCAACACCAACTTCACTCCCTTGCAGGCGAAGGGTTGGATCATACAGCTCCCAGCAAACTCGACGAAGGCTGGATGATATGTTGAATAGTTGCTCAGCATCCGGATGCCAGATATCAAAAAAGGTTTTCTCTGTTGCGCCTACTTTCATTTGCCGAAGAATGATTCGGATGAGCCAGGTCATCTCCTCTGCGTTCATGTGACTGTAGAATTGCTGAAACAAAGGAAGTTGTTCCTCTTCTTTCGATATGGCTGACAGGCGGTTCAGCATTTCGTTGACGTCGCCTATCGTGTAAAGCCCAGGACTGGATCTCATTTGTCGGCCTTTAAGAACTTCATAGCAGCGTCCGGCAAAATCGCCTGCGTTAGCTGTCGTAGAGTTGCGCCCTGGGAGTTTCCAGTTGAGCATGCCGTATGCGCCGTCCGAATTCCTGTCTATTCGAAGTACCTTGATCAATATCTTCGCGATGGCCTTCTCTTTCAAGCCATACATGGAGCGATCGCGATCTTTCTCTGGTACAATCAATCTAAATGCCGGATATATGTCGTTGCCAACCTCATTTCTCCATCTCGAAATAAAGCGTTCAACGATGTTCCTTCTGACTTCATGCGGGCTTAAGTTGGCGGGGCCATGAGGTCCCTGTTTCCGCCTGGCCTGAACAGGACCTGTGGGCTTCTTCTTGTTTTCATTGAGGGGGTTGAACAGCGATGAGTATAACTCATGGAACGGCAAGGTCTTCGAGTGATTGTGAGGTCGGTTTGGGTAGCTAAAGGCAGTCAGACAGTCCGTCAAGATGCTGAGCGGCCAGCCTACTTTGTGTCAAGTTCTTTTAGATTCTCGCCAATATACTGTTTGCGTTCTTCTTCCGCAGCATCTGCGTCCTGCATCCGTATATCTCGGACTCGAGCCATTATGATATGAGGGTCGTGGTGGGGTACTCGGAGCGCTTATGGCGGCGAATTTGGGGACGCTGGCGTAGACTTCCAGGCGTGAACGTGCGCGCTCCTCACGTTGGGGCGGGAGTCTGTTAGCAGCAACATCGTATCACTGGTGATATTGTATATATGTCATTTGGCTATATGAATAGGCATCCATACTCGGCATTCAGAAGGCACACGCGCCGAGTTAAACCTTGAGTCGCGTGGAAACCACGCTAGCACGTGTATCTTCCGCATGGATCCATTTGTCCAGGCACGAAGTCGGATCATATCATCAATAATTCCTGATATAATGTCGCATTTATAGCATGTATAAACTGCTTACTAAAACATCACATGCTCAACATCCCTTCCTGTAATATTCATATCCTGAGGCGCTGCGTCGAGCGTGTAGTAACGGCTCTTCACACAAAGCTGGGTATTGACTGCTGCACAAATGGAGTCGTTCTCACCCAGGTCTCACATATAGGAAGAGGATTGCTACTCAGCAGTGGCTGCTTTTTGACCCAACGCAGAAGCTCTCCCGTCTCTATGATGGTGAGAAGCCAGATATTAGAACTGGTAGCACCAGGTGTCGTTCATTCGTATAATGATTTGATATTGCGTGTTCTACAGTCCACGGCATAGTCTCACCTACCATAACCTCTGAGGAAGAGAGACAGGGCAGCGATACCGCCCACAGAGGCAACGAACATAGCCAGACCTTCTTTCGTCGTCGTCAGATAAGCCAGAACCCCGACAACAACCTCATAACGTCTGAGTGCTTGGTAGCGGGACTGCCATTGCGGGTCTATGGAGAAAGGAGGGTTTAACCGAATGTCGTCTGCTTCCGGATCCGGATCCTGCCATGCTTCTAGTGGAGCCGTCACGGATAGCGCCACTGGTCTGTGGTCGGACGTGGGCTGCACAGCGAGACTTGTGTACTTCCTAAGTTGGAGCTGAGACGACTTCTTTGGAGGAGGGAGGTAAAGGCAGCGATCGCACCACGAAGGAAAACGATGTTTAGCCCATTGCCAGCTGCTATCTGCCCCAGTATTAGCCGCCATTGCTATGGGCGTGGCTTTATGCGATAGCTTGTAGGTCGGTGGGAATGTGATGGGCAGCTCCTCAAATCCATGACAAGTCCGGCCTGCCTTCATCTCACGAGTGAGCTGATCTTTGGCCAGGAGCTTTGCAAAGTGTACGGGGGAGGCCTCTGATTCCACGGCTTTTGGATAAGTCTGCCACGTCTCCGACTCGGGCGGAGCATCGCTTGTCCTGTAGTTCAGATCGCCGCAGAAAAATACATGCCCCCGAGCGTGATAAATGGCTTTCGGATCGTCACCATCTCGAAGGATCGGACGCGATTCGATTCCCATCTGCACGCTCTTGCTCGGGGCTCCTAAGTCATCGTTCACGAAGACTAGAGTGCGCACAATGGTCTTCCAATCCTCGTTCCGCCGCTGAACAGCTTCTTCCATAGGAGCCAAATGTGCAGCTATGAAGGTCAAATCTAGCTCTTGCGCGTCTGCTTCGTGCTTAAGGCCGAGTATAGCTCCGACAGCACCTTTGTTTCCCATATCCCAGAATCCAACTCCTGTCGCAGCCGACTGCACTCGAGTGATTTGCGGGACAATATGTTCTTTCGCATACACAACGAGGGCGGTCATTCCCATGTTCCTCTGGAAAACAGACTCGTAGCGAACGGAATCGCCTCCAAGATGATGAGCGGCAAGATGGACAGAGGTGTCGATTCGATCGAAGTAGGGGTTTAGGAATGATCCCCCAAGGAAGCTGTATGATATGGGCGCAATCTCTTGCAGTGAGATAGCAATAATATCGGGTAGCGCAGCATTCTTTGGTAAGGCATCAAAGAGATGCGGTGCAAAGGCCGATGGCTCCACTAAGGCTCGTCCACAATTGAACGTGATCAGGTATAGCTCGAGTGAAGACATCTTTGGACAAAGATGCCGGGTATAGATGCGACCAGGGCAGGTCGTGTTGCAATCATGGCTGTCGTGGATACAGGAGATGGATGCCAGTCTACCTAGTTATGGATACCAGTGACGTGTGTCCGGGTACTAAAATAGCGTACTAGGTACCTTAGTAGCTTGTTAGTGCTTCGGGAGACCCCACTTTTAACCTATTTCATAAATCAGTATTTCACGTCCAAAGGATTTCTATTCTTCTTTGACAGATGTTAGTATATGGATATTCTGGTAAAATGACAGAGTCTAGCTCAGATTTGTTCCACTGAACAATAATTCAATGAAATAATATTAGAATTGAAGGGGTATAGCTCCTTCCATCTAATATAGAGGAAGTTGAAGGGACAAAAATCGAATTAACATTTATGACGACGGGTATATATACTATGCGAATTGCCTACGTCGCCCAAGGCTTACGTCGATCTGACTGGGAGTACTATCTACAAGTACACGACTCCTCAAACTATTCGTTTCTCCCAAACTCAGATTATGAAGGTCTGGTAGACCGTACGAGGTTCTCTCCGACTGTTGTGGTATTTTGATCCCGATTTCCTTCTCCGTTGGACTAGTCGATAATATGGACTCCACCATGCCTGGTAGGCGGATAGAGGTGGCTCCCAGAGTCCGCTTCATATCTGCAAGGAGCACTTCCATCGGACAGATGTATGCGATTCTATTGCGCTCACAATACGCCAGTACATGACCACACACGCGCCCTGATTCATTATCAATGACCCAGGCTCCTGAATCACCACCCTCTTGTAAAAAGTCAGTAATGGAGCTCAGTCGATCGAGAAAAAATCTTAGAACATACCCCCAAATTCTCCACCTACCACTGACCAGCTTTTTGAGAAGGATCGTCTTTGGTATACACGCACCGAACTCATGACGTAGCCAGTCACTCCTCCCTTCAATCCGCTCGTCCGCCCAAAGCAGTGAACATTGAGACCTCCGATATCCTTCGACCCAGCAACCTCGCTCGGGTACTCGTCTTCTTCGGGTGTAAAGTTTCTCCGACAAACAGGATCCCGGAGCTGCGGACCGCCCTTTGTATCTCTCTTGGTGTAGTATCTACCACCTCCCTGAACAAGGTTGAAAGGCTGAAGTCGATCATCCTTGAGTTTCAGTAGCGCCCAGTCAATCTCGTGGACAATACCATTTTGAGTCCATCGTCGAACACCAGAGGAAGCGTGTACATGACCCAATGTAAAAGAGTCCAGGTGATCTTCAGGTGCGTCTTCATCATTGGGGAAGAAATCTTCATCGACATCTTGAAACGCTGGCTGTGTGATGTATAATTCATCTCCATCGCCAACGTCATACCCTTCAACATCTCCCTGTGTAGAGGCGGACGACAGTTGATCCGACTCCACATCAGTCTCATCATCAGACATATCTGAGCCAACTGAATCGTAACCAAGATCATCCTCCGAATAGTCCTCGTCAGATATGTCAAAGGGATCGAGAGCATCTGGCACATTGAGTTGAGGCTGCAACCCCATCTGGATTAAGCAGGGATCGCTGGTAGACCGTGCACTCGACCTTGTTATGTCTTCTGGACTTATTTCATCATCAGAATCACTCTCGTCGTCGTCAGACTGTGGATCTAGGAGATGGTGTACGGTCATGCCATAAGGTTCGTTGTCCACTATGACTACACCACCGAAAGAAACCGGAGGAAGGTGCTCATTGCCGACAAACGCACCAATAGAGGCGCCACATAGCGGACGTTCGTAGTAGTAAGGATTCTCAGGCTTTGATACATCATTGCCATTTGATCGTGAAACACTACGATTTGACTTCTGGGCGAGCTTTGAGCGGCGTATACGTCCCTTACGGACCTTGAGATCGAAGATCTCATGGTTATATATGAGCTTTCTGGCTAGCACAGTCTTCACTTTCGATGTGCTTGTGCATGTCACAAAAATTGTCGGTTTTGCTTCCGCCGGCGTAGCTCCAATCGCCATAAGATCAATGCTTATGGTCTCTGGCGAGTCCTTTAATGCTCGTGAGATTATACGTTCCAGGCGAGGTAGTAGGGATTCGTGCCACTGATCTGTAACGCTCTGGGGGAATTTGATAGGGTGGATGCGTATCTTGGGCCTTACAGGTTTTTCGTATATCTGTATGCTCATTGTTGTGGTGTCCATGGGTACTAGCTCTGGTTCTGGGGTAGGGTATGGTAGAGCGCTTCTGGACTCTGTATCTGAAGAGTCTTGCAGGCTAGTAGTCATTGACGCACTTTCTGATTGCATAGCGAGTTTTTGCTTCCAGCGTCGTTGTATGATGGTTACCTTGCGCTTGTATTCTTTGAACGATGATCTTTGCGTTTTTGTACGCCAGGCACGTTGAATGATGCTGGCCGCAGTAGAGAAGCTCTCTTTGTACAGCGAAGAGATTTCTGACAGGCTCTCTCTGCTAGGCGACTGAATATTGTTTCTTTGAGCGTCCCAAGTGGTAGGATCATCATCCCGTAAGGTAGGAGCTGTGGACAAGTCATGTAGCGTGACACTTTGCCGCGGTTGTAGACCAGATGGCTCTGTGCCAACGGGAGCTTGTGCTGGAAAGAATGAAGATCCTTTTGACTGTTTTCGAGCGTCGGATATATGCGACTCTTTCTCTAGGCTCAGGCGTTTTACGATATGCGATGGGAAGGAGTCTTTTGGACTTCCAGCATTTTGATCTGACAATTGACGCTTTCTGATTCGGTTTGGTTCCTTGGCAGAAGCTTGAAGCGCAGCATCGTGTATTTCTTCCGAGGGTTCGTGTTCGTCTAATAAGCAGCATCTTTGCAACCTTGTGAGAACAAAACCGTATATTTGCGGGATACTTTGCGCGGTCTGCTTCTTAGAGATAATGCGGTCTGCGACCGTGAAGCATTCTCGAACAGCTTGCATATATGCAGACCCACATTTGGCGGACAGTTTGCGAATCCATAGGTCTTCTAACCGAATTTTGAAGTCATCGAGTGAGTATTTTGCTTTGAACAGATCGGACAGGGGTAGCCAGAGACCTATTTCAAGTAGAACCAGAGCCAGGGAGTACATATCGAAATGTAGGCCGGCTATACTAGTGTTCTTTCCATTGTTACGGGGATCTTGAGGATGTCTGTAGATATCTTGATGAGGTGTTTGTGCTTTCACTTCAGTATTGTACTCCGAAAACAAGTCAAACGAGCAGAGAAGCGGCTGCCTAACATTGAAATCAGTAGCACCCATCCCTGGAGTTCGACCAGCCGGCAGCCTATTGCGAAAAAGGAGTATGTGGCTGCTTCGAATGTCTTTGTGTTCGAACTCGATTTCGTGAGATTTACTGACTGCTTTTGCAACACGAAATGCTAGTCGAAATCGCTCTTCTAAAGGTGGCGGAAGTGTTGGATTGCCTTTTTGAGATGCTGAAGAGGCCTTCAACAATGTCGAGAGCGGTGTCGGCTGAATAGACCTAGGCTCCAACGTATTGAGCTTCGCGAAGCTTGGGATCTCGTATACGAGACCAAAACGAGCATGTTTCGGGTCCTCGAAGAACCCTAGACACACGAATGCCGCTGATGTAGACTCATCTGTTTGCAATTTAGTGAGTAACGCGAGTAAATGTTCTAGTCGGTCAAGGGGTGGTGCTACGCCCGTAGTACTGTAAGTAGGGTCGAAGTTGGCATATTCGACTAGGACTGGAATATGGACAGTTTTACTTCCACTTGTTTTCCAAGGATTCGTTGATGAATGTGATTGCGCCAACGACCCAAGAACAAGGCAAGGGGGCGGGGCTTCGGTACTATCATAGGGCGGCGGATCCTCCTGTGCAAGCACCAACGAAGATATGTCAAGCTTCGGAGGTAGACCAGTATTGAAAGAAAGGTTTGGTAGATTCGGGTTCACAAGAGTTATCTCAGACGAGCTGTATGCTCCGGAGAACAATGCTGCTCTTGACTTGGATAGCGGTGCCAAAGCAGCAGCAGATTCTTTCCGAGGTGTTATTGAGCGCGAAAGATCATAAAGAATATCAATTGAAGTGGTAAGGTCTTTTGCTAGATCCTCATACCGGGAGTGGTCAAAATTCGAATTCGTGTTGCTATCCTTGGGATTACTAGCATCGGTACCCGACTTTGTTGTCATCCGATCGGCCTCGTCGAGGATATCCTTAATAGTGCCTAGAACACTCGTAACTGTCTCTGTCAAGCCCGCGCGAGCGACAGGCTCATCGATGTCGTCCTGCGACACAGCATCCTTGTCTCTCCAATCGAGGCCCCAAGCAACGAGACGATCTTTTTGAATACGGTACTTTCGATGGAGAGCACCGAGCTCCGGATGGTTATCGATCTTGTTCGTTTGAATGACCGCCTGGCTGGAGTACTTCGTATCCGAATAAAGTTTTGATAGGCGCTGTGGGTAGGCGAAATGGACGTAGGACATCTCGTGATGTCGCTGAAACCAACTCGTGACTTGGTCGCCGCTGGTGGTGATTTTGGTCAACAGCTATGGGCAGTAGATGCAATGCATAACTTTAGAAGTATTTGCTCCGAAATGCGCCAGCTAGTTACGTGAGTAGTCGGGCAGTGGGCACCTTGAGTTCTTGAGGTTTGATAATGGACTAAAAAGCTGTTGCCTGCATGGCTTACGACTGGCATCGCAAACGGATATCTTGGCAGATCGCGCACGGATCACCCAGCTCTGTATTATGCTCAGCCTCACACCGGGCAAGATTGGTGGCGCCTGGCATGTGATGCACAGCCACATTTCCAGACGAAAATGCAAATAGGAATAATAGCCTGCGCCGCACGAATATTAGTATGCTTCTGGGAACTACAAGTTGCGCATTGAGCCACGTGTGTCACGTGCATCATTGGTTTCCAAAGGTTGTAACATGCCGCCAACGGAGGCTGCGTGATTCTCAATCTGTCTAACACAGAGTTCCTATCAATCAGTCCAACTTCAATTCTACCTCTCTAGAATTGACTTAGTCTAGTTTAACTAAGGCCTCTTACTAAGGGTTAGATCTTTAGTCTAATTTAATTCTAGGGTAGGATTAAGTTACTAATAGTTAAGTTAAACTAAAGTTATATATAGTATATATATATATATAGAGTAGTATTTTTAGGTATTAAGTTTAGGGGGCTATCTACTAAGGATAGTCCGTTAGCTAATAGTAACCTATACTAGTCTCTCTATATCTAGCCTATTCTAGCTATTATTCTAAGCCTTATATTTTTAAAGTATTTACTATCTCGACTTATAATCATTATGTCTACTACCACGCGTTAATACTATTAATATAGCTTCTTAGCGCCTAGTTCGTGCGTCTAAAGTATACTCTCGTAATATATTTAAATAGTAATATTCCTAGATTAAGTATACATAGAGAATCGCGCGTCCTAGAAAGTCCTAGAATATATTATCTCTTAATAAAGATAATAAAGATAATAATAATAATATAACTATCTATAGACTAATACTACTATCTCTACCTAGTACTAGCTTTATACTATACTAGTCTATACCCAAAGACCTATATAGCTACCTAGTATAAGAGAGAGAGGTAATAGAGATAGATTATAAGAATAGGGTTATTAGATAGTAGTATAGTTAGATAGAATAATAGGGTATATTCTATTATAGAACGAATTACTACTAAACCCTTTTAGTAGGAATCCGAGAGTATATATATAAAGGGACGCCGATCTATCTAGTACGTAACTATTTACCGCCCTTTATATTACCTTCTAACCCTATTAGCTAAAGTATATATAGATTAGGTTCTACCTAAGGCTAAGTCCTAATAATTATTCCTTCTCTCTAGGAAGCTACCCTTAGCGACCTAGATTATTATCTATCTCTATATCCCTATTCTAAGTCTTATAAGACCTTAGTCGTTCTCTATACTTTATCTTAGATACTTACTAATATTTACTAATCTAAGATTTATATAAGCGTTTTTCTAATAAACTAGATTTTATCTATCTTAACTTCTTATATAGGTAAGATTACCTAATTAGGCCTAGCGTATCACATAATATAATTAGATAAGCCTAGGTGCTACCTATATTAAAATCTTTTCTTAGAAATATTCCTTTCTTTAAAAAACTTCATTAGGAAAGATACAGCGCTCCTAAGTACTCCTAAGTACTCCCTAAGTATTCTTTCATCCCATTATATCTATCGGGCGGACCTACTTACTATCTATCCTAACGGGACGGCTTTATATAATTTATACTAAGTATTCCGTTTATACC
>NW_022985554.1:85581-94928 GCF_010093815.1 Pseudovirgaria hyperparasitica
AGTTAGTAATAGACTTATTTATACTACACGTATATATACTATCATTTACCGTTCCCGCGGTTACTTAGAGCGGGTCTATACTTAATACCCGAGATAGTATAATCTTATCCGTAGCTACTACTAGTAGTATAGAACTCTCACCTATATCTAATAGCGCATAAGATAATTTAAGGCACTTATCCAACTGGTTTAGAGTATCTAACTTATCCTTTTTATAGTAGTTAGTATCTATATAGTCTCTATAACTTTAGTATATACTTATATTACCCGATAGCTTAGACTCCTCACTCTTATCTAAGTTATCCATATCTACTTTAGAGAAGTCATCTAGGTTATCTTTATATGGGTTTATATATATAGTATCCGGGTTAATTAGTGTTAGTACTATAAATACTAATACTATTAGCGATTTTTAAATGTAGTTAATACGGTAGGGCGCCTAGTTCGACCATGTTAGGCTTAGTACTTGCTATTCCTCTATATAATTTAGCACGCGATTAGATAAAGGTATATATATATACCTAGTATTAGTAGAGAGCGTGTGAATCTATAGCGACCGAAGGACGAGTTCGGCGCCCGCCCGCTACTATATTCATTAAGGGCATGCCTTATTATAATATATATAATAGTAATTATAGATGGTGGAATCGGTCGGAATATACTACTATAGTACTCCTTCGATCTAAGGAATCTCGGGGACTATAGTAGAACTAACTTTAGAGCCTTAATTACTACTAGCCCTACGAATATTTTCTAAGTTACGCTAGTATTATACTAATAATTAGTAACACGTCTAACACGATGTAAGTAATATACCTTTACTTCTATATACGCGTTATTATATATTAGGTTACTTATACTAGCTTTTCTCTTCTTAGCTATCTCCTAGTCCTAGTATTTAGATACTATCTATCTAACTCTAGAGAGGAGTTAGTAACGGAAGTCTATTATATCTTTCTTTACTAGCGTAATAATATAGGCGGGAGGTGTGTTTTATAAATTATAATTAAGGTAGTAGCTACTAAGATTAATATCTCCGGCGGCTATCTAGGCCGATTATACTAGTATCCTAAAACTATCTAGGCTACTATCTAGCCATATATTAAGGCGATCGAATACCGGTGGTAACCGGCCTAAAAACGTCATGGTAATCAAAATCTCTATTATCGTAAGGTACCGGTCTCGTTCGTAAGGCTAGAGACTATCTCTATAGGACCGCCTCTTTTCACGGATAGTTAGTTCCCTCTCTACTACTATTTCTCTATCTTCTTCTATTAAGCTAGATAGCTAATATAGTAGAGGAGAGGACGTAAGGCCGTTATATCCCTAGTTACTATTACGGTAGAATGTTACCGTGACGTCTAAGCTATATAGGGCGTTACTACTATATTCGCTACTAGTATACCTAGACTACTAGGTTATTAGTAGATAAACGAACGCGTCGAGATAAGCTAGGTGTATATATACACGTTTTTTATGTCGATGGCTATCGTGTAAGTCCCTATTATTAATACTAATACGTGTCTACGTTATATCGTATCTTCGTTTATCTATTCTATTTAGTTTACTATGGTTACTAGATTATCTTCTATTAGTGTTACCGCCACGGTAGCTAGATAGTCCCTTAACTATCTTCCGTGTTAGAGGTTCTATAGAGAAGATATATAAGAGATTAGTAGATATTTTTATTAGTAATAGGTCGGTAATCTACTAGGTAATAATATTAGATAGCGGGATAATAACTAGCTAGTAGATACGATAAAGGTTTGGGCGTAGACTAATATAGTATTTTTATAGACGCGTGATACTTATACGTTATTATTAATAATTTTAAGCGAGCGTGTATAGAAATTAAGGGGCTAAGAGCCGGGTAGAAGTCGGGGGTTAGTAGGTATATATCGGGCTTTCGACGGGCTTACACCTAACTTCTTCTAGTATACGCCTAGAATATCCGCCGTATACCGTATTATTACTATCTACTAATAATTATACTATAGTATTTTTCCTTTATAGTAACTATACCTTAAGATACTACGGGCCGTAGTCTTCTACTAATACTATAGTAGAAAGATTAGTAGTATATACTATATAATCCGCAGGCACCATAACTCGGAACTATATAGACGAGTACGGCTTACCGCATCGCTATTATTATTATAACTATTAGGCCCGTGGCTACCACTATTAACCGGGTTACGGCGCGGCTTTAGTACTTATAGTTATATTAGTCGATAGAACTCTTTGGTTCGCTCTATTAGTATTTAGCCGTCGAGCATTAATTAGGAGTCCGAGCCTATGGAATTAGGTACTTCTACTACTAATATTACCCTATATAAAGATACTACTATTTTCCCTAATTCTATTTCGGACCTAGAATCTATAGACAGCGTTACTAGTAGCTATAGTACCGATTTAGTATATTAGTCTAATATATATAGTAGAAATACTATATCCATGGCGATAAGGGTGTCTAGTACTATATATTTAACGAAAACGTTCAAAGAGGAGAGCGGTATATATATTATAGTAGACTAGAGTAGACGTGATAATCCGTCCGACGTGAGTATATATAGTCTAGATTTATAGTAGTAACTAATTTAGTAGGCCCGATTCGGTTAATTCGATAGTAAGTTTATAGAGCGCCTTATAATATAGACGAATCGGTTCGGTATTTCGAATGTAGTATATAATAAATTAACTACTATCCTTAAATAGACTTCCGCTATACCCCCCGACCTTTTTATACTAAAATCTAATATTATACGTAAGTAGTTATTATACTACCCTAAAGGGATACCGCACGAAAGTTAGTAGCGTAGCTACGATATATTCGGTACTACTATAGTCGAATACTAGTATAGGGATCCGCTTACGTTAGTGGAATTCCTCCTTAGATACCGACCGTTCGCTAGTAAGCTCGTATTTAAGCTAGTATAATAATTTACTAGTTTAGGCGACCGGGTATATAGTAAAGCCTATATAGTAGATAGTTAGTAGGATATATATACTACTATTCCGGATAGTGCCGTCGTCGTCCCTATTATTTTATCTTTAGATAAGACGAACCTTACTAACCATAGTAGTAATAGAGTAGTATAGCTAGTCTACCTATCTATTTATAATCTACTACTAAACGTCCGCTTATCTAGGAGTCTACTATTATTTCTACTACTTACTCTATTACTAGTAGTTAAGCTAGAAACGGTAGCGAATCGCTTTATGTTCTATTAGGTTATAAGTAAAGTTCTAGCCCGTATATCCGCCCATGATAGAGTCGTTAACTATACTAATTATTATATAGCGTTATAGGCTATATAGAGTACTAGAGTATTAGTATTATATACCGATGGTAGCTCGTGTAAGTGCTATCCGCATTTAGCTTTATATATTATAGATTTTCCGGAGTAGGTACTTATCACGGGTGTATCCTATCGGTATATATATCTAATATATATAGTCCCTAGTAATAGACGATAGTATCTACGAGAAGCCATTACTAGTATATAGGAGTTCTATATATACTCGTCGTTATAGAAATAGATTTACCGTGTATATCGCGAGTTAATAACTAATAGCTATAGTAGTAAGTATACTAGTAGTAAGATAGATAATAGAACGAGTATACCTAGTGTCTTATCGTTTTCATTAACGTCTTTCGCGCTAGTAGTATAGGGCTATTATATTCGCCAATCGGTTAAGAGTTAGTATTCTAGTAGGTAGATAGAGCCATTGGATAATTTCGCCTAGTTACTTACTAGAGTTAATATATACCGCGCGGTCGCTCCGGACATTCTATATTAACTATATAAGGGTATATTAGAATATACATTTAATTGGATAGTCTCGTATATTATTAATTAAGAGCGTACGGGATATAAGTTAAAGGGTATATTTACCGGTATACCCTCTATAGAACGAGTAAAGAAGGCGATCGATAAGCGATTCGCGTCTATTAGGGCATTTAGTCGTTATAACCTACTTACGTATATAACTTTAGTAATATAATAGATAGGGGCGATGTTTAAGCGTATACTAGTAGTGTTCATAGTCGCGTTTAAACCGCTCCTATATTATAATCGACACTTCCTAAGCGTAGTACGGGCGGTTATTAATATATACATATTAGCGGCGTACTATACGCATGATACATAGATACTAGTATACTTAGAAGAGGCTATATTACGCTTAGACGACCTGAAATACTAGTTTACACCATATTATGGAGATAAATCGGAGGATAATTATTTTAACTTTCCGAAGTTCCATGTATTATTACACCTAGTTAATGCCATTAAATACCATAGTTCGTTATATCTAATATTAGTAGAGCTACTAGAGCGATCTCATGTCGTAGTAAAGGAATTATATTAAGGTTTAAATAAGAGGGAGACGTTTCTATAGTAGATGCTAGTAGTAGATATACGCACGATAAATACTAAAATCTCTAGTAGTATAGAGGTGGCGGCTAGTACTAGTATATTAGTAGCCTCTAGCCTAGAGTAGCTTAATAATGCACGTAAGCTAGTCGGCTAGCGGCGTATTCTAAAGGAGCTACGCCGGAGTAAATATACACTCTACGTCTTATAGAGCTATAGACTATCTACGTCCTACTAGACTACTATTAGCGACCTCTACGACGTGTATAGTAGTAGTTTTATATTACTTAATACGGTTATACCCTTTATACGTAACTATCGTAATCAGCTTATTAGGGATAATATATTAAAAGATACGAATATCGAATATATTAAAAAGGACCCTTCGTAGGCACGGGTCCTTTCTATCTATATATATAAGACCATACACGTGCCGATATAACTAGATAGAGATATATCTATAGAGGCCTTCGACCTAATTCGGGTAAGGTATATCTATAACTAGTAAAAGAGTAGTAAGGCTAGAGAGGATTATATAATAGTATAGAAGTTTAATAAGAGTAATAACCACCTTAACGGGAAGCGGGTTAGTAAAGTCTATATATTTCTAGAGGTATATAATACGGAGAGTATTAACGTAACTAGTAGTATAGCGGCGCGATTTCTAGATACGTTAGTTAAACTACTTAATAACTCGGATAGAGGTAATATTAATACCATTAGTAGCCTTATACCATTACGTATAGCGGGTTAAAGGTCTAGTAATAAGACTTATATAATAGATAGGTTCCGTGTCTACGAGCTAGAGCATGTCCTACACCCTATATAGATTATATCGTGTCGGTTAGTTACGGATAGTTTATTCTAGTTAAATATATATAGTAATTAGGGGATCTATAACGAGGTATATAACCTAGACTTCTAGGCTATAAATAGACGAAACGTGACCGTAGCGTTAAAACACGGGCGCGTATCGTAAGTCTATCGCTATCTACCGCCGCCTACCGTAGTATGCCGGCATATACCGGTATATACCGGAAGTTATAGTTTATATATAGTAGTACTTAATAGTCGTATCCTATACTAGGATATCTCTAAGGAATAATCGTGGTTTATTATAATCGGTTCTATAAAAGGCTTATATTTAATGACTATCTATAATTTTAGCTAAGGAGTATCTAGGGATGCACCTCCTTATTACCTAATGATTACTAGCTAGTATAAAAACTCCACGCCTCTAAAAGGGGCATATAGAACTTAAAGGATCCTTATTTACGGGTAGAACTAGACACGGATAGTATTAACCTAATATAGATAGATTATATATATTAATACCCTGAAATCCGAACTATATCTCTAGGCCTACTAGACCTAGCTCGTATCTAATTCTAATGTTTTCGTTATTCGCGTTTATGCCTCGTTAGATACCGGGTATATAATAAGTCTATAGTTAAGTAAGTGTTAGGTACGTAACGAGTCTATTAATAAATAAGTGCCGGGTATATAACGAGTCTATGTAAATAAGTATGAATGAGTATATGCCGGGTATATAACGCTCTTACTAGGGAAACGTCTTCCTTAAGTATCTCCCCCTTCTAATGTTTCTCCTTCTCTTTCTTTATTCTTTCCCTAGCCTTATAAGTATAGTTAGACTTATATCGCTATATTATTAATATATACGTTCTTATATAGACCGTTAGAAACTACGGTAACTAGATATACGTTCTTATAATAGATAAATATACTATACTAATGCGTCGTATTGTTCGTGTTTAATATAAGGGTTCGCTACTATAATCATTCGTTATTACGCTCGTCTATCTCTTCTTAACGATGGTACTAATTAATAACGACCTATTATAGAGATAATAGTTAGTATTACGTACTTCTCTTGAATATTCGTATATTAATATTACATGAGTATATGCTTTACGGAGGTCCTCTATCCTTCCCTCGAGCTATCTAGACTATCCCCTAATTACTAAAAACTCTTATATCTAACTATTTCTACTATTTATTCCTCGGTTCTACTCGTTAGACTTTGAACGATAGCGAACCACGACGGGTTAGCGGTTATCTATATTTCGTGTACGCCGAGTTAGCATGCCTAAATATAATAGATAATAGTATATTTATAATAGTATATACTAGATCTCATAGTATTCCTCTTTAGCGGTAGATCTATATGGTTATAAAGATAGTCTACTATTCTATCGTGCCTATATACTACGCTACTCTTTTATCGTATATAGATGGTATTACCGGAGTAGGGCTATTACCCGGTAAACTTAACGTTGTATATAGAGTATTATATATTTAACGTCGTTATTTCACGTGCCCTATATTAGTGCGGGATCGGATACCGGCCGTATATTTCCCCGCCTCCATTAAATTAACGAGTTATTACTAATAACTATACGGACTACTTGCGTTAATATAGCCGTAACGTACGTGTTATACCTACGCCTATTATATAGTATATATGTCTCGTCTCTCTATTACCCTAGTAATATATACTATTCCCTATTCCGTCTACCTATAGCTACGTCTAGCCAGCCGCGAATAAATAGCCGAGTAGAAGCGAGTCTCGACCTACTTTATATATTTAGAGCGTCTAATAGGTAGAAACTTCGGGTATATATAGAAGAGTTAATTTAGAAGGAATTTACTAGTCTATTACTAAACCTATATAGTAAGGAAGTAAAGGACCACCATATAAAACGAGAGTGTTACCTATAGACGGTCGCGGATAAATATATATTTATTAACGGTAGTTATACTATTTCACGGGTAGATGCCATATATTAACTTAATACTATATTCTTAGTATTTACGCGTAACTAGCGGCGGTTAGCTAAATACTATTATATACGTTAAAACGATGCCCCGGGCTAGACGAGCCGTCGTGATATTATATATACTCTATAAACCCGCCTAATATATCTAGCTAACCTAGTTATTCGACCGTCGGACTACTAGTATCTATATCTTCTAAGGTAGCCGTGCCGCCGTGTTATATATATATATCTATAGTCCTTATCCGCGATTATACTCGGGTCACCCTAGTACTAATGACGGCTATATAGAATAGTATAACGCCGTTAAATATTAAGGGTATAAAAATACGCGATATAGCAGGTCTTAGTATAAATAAACTATTAGAATTTATTAGCTTATCTATGGATATACTAGGGGACGTAGGCGGTTATAGGCATGGTCGCGTCTACCTAGAGTACCTAATTCTACTAAGCGAGTCGAGTAATATAATCCTTCGTAAGGATAGTTTAGACTAGGTATTATAGTAGGCTATTAAATAGGTACTAGGCTTAGGACTAGATCAGGTGGTTTTCCGCGTGGGCGATATAAATGGTATATTTAGAAGTCTACTATAACGTATTAACTATAATCTAACCATATAGGAACGTCGCGCTATAAGTATAGTAGTAGGATTTATCCGTCTAGCGCGCGTAGGTAAGCTCGAGATATATATACGCCGATAGATATCGGTATATATCGATATATTATAACTACTAAGCGGTGTATACTAATGTATGCCGGTATATCCGGTATATACTAGTATAATACTATCGCTCTTCCGTGGATATAATACTATTTATATATCTTAGGTTTTCGGTTATCGGTTACGTATAGTATTATATATACGGCGGATACCTTACTAGATTTAGGTCTTTCGTTAATAGTATATAGGTACGCCCTAGTCTACTTAATATAGGCGTAGTCGACGCTTTACCTACTTAAATAATAGACGTTAATAACGACGCGACTAGTATATTTATCTATTATATTATTAGCTAGCTAACGTTATATTA
Organism: Pseudovirgaria hyperparasitica; assembly: GCF_010093815.1. Taxonomy (NCBI): domain Eukaryota; kingdom Fungi; phylum Ascomycota; class Dothideomycetes; order Acrospermales; family Acrospermaceae; genus Pseudovirgaria; species Pseudovirgaria hyperparasitica. The sequence goes on from NW_022985554.1 coordinate 93,788, forward strand.
GGAGAGTCGAGCGCCGCTATCCCGCCTACTCTACCCGTTAATATTAACATGCTAGTAATTATAACCTAATCGCCTTACGAATCGATATATAATGCCGGTACACTCGAGAGTTCGAGCGAACGTGTAAAAGTCTAATATTATATACTATTTAGGGCCGGGGAGGAAGCGCCTACTAGCGTAGTGGTTATTAAGGCGATAGTAGAAGTCTATATATAACTAGATATACTAAGTCCGCCTCCTTCTTATGTGGTCCCATCGCTAGATAATATTACCGGTTTCGATATTGCGGGAGAGGAGTTTATAGATACGAACCTATGAATATTAGTATAACATCGGCTCGATAGTACGTATTATAGCATAAGGTAAGTTATATTTAAGCGGTAGTTAGACACGTGCGCTAGTATACTAACGGACATATAGTGTCTCTACTATGAATAGAATAGATAAGGCATAGCTAGTAATATCTTACTACCTAGAAGAGATAGTTACCGTAGAATTTAGGAGATAGGCTCGGCGTCTATAGCGTTAGTATATCGGACGGTTAAACTTTTATATAACACTATTTATTTATATCTATATTTACCTAAGCTCTAATTCGATAGCCTTCTATAACGTACTATATACTTAGTCGGCGAGCTACTAGACTCATATAATAGTAGTATACTACCCCACTTTATATACTACTTAAGCTACTATTACTTTAGCCTACGTTAATCTTAGCTTCCTTTAGTCGTCTCTATATTATAAAAGAAAACTTCTATAAACCTTTCCTCTACTTATCTTGGTTTTTAAACCTAAATCTTACCTTCTATACTTTATTCCGTGTTAATTATAACTATATACGAACGCTACGTCGAACTCGACTCTATTAACCCTTAAGGTCCATTCTATATAATAGTTAACGAGGTTATATTTATAGTTTATAATATAGATTAAGAACTCGTTACATTCGGTGATATTTAGGACTAGTCTACGCTCGACGTAATTAAGCCTTATGTTTAAGCCGAGTCTTACGTTTAAGTCGAGCCTTACGTTTAAGTCGAGCCTTATACTTAAGTTAAGCCTTACGTTTAAGCTAAGCCTTATGTTTAAGTCGAGCCTTACGCTTAAGCCGATCCTTACGTTTAAGCCGAGCCTTACG